>NC_087211.1:5377299-5389799 GCF_015104395.2 Macrobrachium nipponense | reverse complement strand
TGTTATGGAAGTTTTCAGCGACAGAGTTTATATTTACATGTTATTCTGGCAAAATGTTAAGGCTAAAAAGAGGAGAAAATGTTGTTCAACAGAAACGTAAATACTAACGGAGTTGTTAAAGATATAATGGATCCCAAATAAAAGATGCAAAGGGAGAAATGTCCTCTGCAGTGAATACAGTCCCGCCCTGATGGAGGAGACCATTTACATAGTCGTTCACTCTGGATGACAGAGGAGAGGCAGTTTTGAAGAAGACACACTTCCTGAAATGGTTGAGGAAGTTTGACAGAGCTTGTGGAAGCGGCTGTTGAGGACTAATGAAGGAGGGACAGTAGGAGGCTGAAGAATAGAAAGGCGCCAGTTGACGGGTTGACAAGTGAGATGCTGTGATATGGTTCTGGTAGTCTGACCGAGGGGATGACCAGGGTGTGTGAGGTATATCTGAATGAAGGAGCGATTCCGAAAAGAATAACTCGGAGGAATAATTTCTCCGTCGTTTGAAATAAAGGCGACGAAGACGGCAGTAAGAAATATGGGGAAATGGCATTACTTTGCAAATTTAGGAGGGTGAAGGTAGAGATTTTGACTGGATTATTAGACAAAAGACAGGACTGGTAGGGGAAAGGCTGTATGGATTCAATCAATGAAGTTTGTGTTCGGATGAAATGTTTAAACGGGAGTAAAGACAGAAGTTTAAAAGTAGAATGAAAACGCTATACTTTTATGGCTTCATCGTTTGAGAATCGTCAGTCACTCCTACGCAGCGAAATAAATGTGCATCGCCAACATGAATTTCCCCAAAAAGTGGAACCGCTTCCGAGTTAATCAAAGTGCGAAATGACCTGAACAAAATCCCCTCGGTATAGCATATACTCTTACAATCATTTCGAATCATAAAAAAAACTCACTGGCATTTTTTTAATTGGTATTTACGCAAAATAATCTATACTGAATAAGAATACTACAATGTTTTATGAACTTTGCAGTCTGATCTTTTTTCGACGTAATCAGAGGATAAGTATGATGACGCATACTGATGAAATCACTTAATCAGATTTGGATATTTTAGTTTATAATTTCATCAGCATTGATTCAAACAGTTTTTGTGACGTGAATAAAAAACAAAGAAATTAGTCAGCGATTACTTCATTTCATAGACCTCTGCTTATCGGCTGTGGATTCAAATTGGTTTGAAAGAACAAATCCTGGATTTTCGAGTAGTTTTTTTGTGACTTTTTATTGTTTTGCTTTATTCACGGTATAAACATGTTCGCTAATGTTTACCGAGCTTTCTACGTGCGTGTGTATTTGTGTCAGTATGTGTGTGTACGTAGGTGTTTGTGTGTAGGTAGGTATGCATGCGTGTAGGTAGGTGTTTGTGTGTAGGTAGGTATGCATGCGTGTAGGTAGGTGTTTGTGTGTAGGTAGGTAAGTGTGTGTTTAGGTTATATGTGTGTGTATGTAAATGTGTGTCTGTGTAAGTAGATAGATGTGCGTGTATACGTATGCATGTAGGTGTGTGTGTGTGTGTGTGTGAAAGAAAGAAAGAAGAAGCAGAGAAAAGGCCCACCCACCGGAAAACGCAGACATAAATAATCGTCGCGTAATCTTCCACTTTTATCTCTCCGTTTGTTTACAGAGGAATTAGCAATAAAATAAAAAAAAATAATTAGACAAATGAATTTGCCTGCAATTATTTTTCCAAGCGCTGTTGGGATCCCGGATGAGCCTGAATGAGTGGCTCGTTCGGTAAAAAGAAATAATTTTTTTTTTTAATTGCGTTTCTGTTATTTCCGGAAAATAGGGATTCCTGATTAACACAAAGAACATAATTTATTTTTTACTGGGTCCTGAATGTGTTTTGTTGATGTATGCATAGAAATATCGAAAAGCTATTTCAAAATTAATCAAATATGTACACAAACTATATATATATATATATATATATATATATATATATATATATATATATGTGTGTGTGTGTGTGTGTATGTATGTGAGTATGTCTGTCTGTATGATGTATGTATGTATACAGTGTTTGGGAAGCGTATGTATATCAGTATCACAAGTGTTATTCAACGGTATTAAAATATAAACTCCGATAATGAATATTCTTCACTATCTCCTTAACTGATGTTATTGAGGATATATAATGTACAAAATACATAACTGTCTTTGAACATTATCATGTGCTTATGTATGCATTATATTCACGTGTTCATATACATCGACAATAAATGCAAACGTGTGCCAATACAACTATATCACGTGTTTTTTTTAAATAAATATGAACGTTTAAATATGTTCATCTGTTCATTTAGTTATTTGAACTCATTTTTGAAACAGCTTTTAGATAACTCTTCTGAAGGTATCAATCGATAAATTTAGGATCCCGTTTCAATATAAATTCACGTCTTCACGTTGATCAGGATTTCCTCTTTTCCTGCAACAACAGAAGCGCCATTAAAGTATTTCAAAATAACTACAGAAATAAAACTTGTCTTTTTACTCACCAGTCCATTGCATCAGGCTCATCCGTGATCCCCACAGAGCTTGGAAAAAGAATTTCAGCCGAATTCTTTGCCTAATTATTTCTATTTTTACTGCTAATTCCGCTGTGAACAAACAGCGCGATCGGTGGGAGGGGCAGCAACGAATATTCATGTCCGCATTTTCCGGTGGGTGGCCACCGGGCCACTTTTGTCCTTGTTTCTTTCTGTCTCAAATACACACCCCTACACAGGCACAGACACACCTACCGACACATACACAAACATCTGCCTATACATACGCACACTTGCCTACATTCACTCACACACATACACACACAAACGCACCTAACTACACACACACACAGACACCTACTTGCACAAACACACATACACCCACACAGACATACCTAACTACACAAGCACATACACACATCCACCTACACAAATACGTACAAACACACACACACACACAAAGGCAGAAAACCTGGAAAACATTAGCGAGCATATCTATATAAAGTGAACCAAACAAAAAAGAAAAAAAATCTAATAAAAAACATCACCATATAGCTACTCTCTCCCCTTTGAATCAACAGCAGAAAAACAATGGCTTTTAATGAAGTTAATCTTTGACTAATTGCTGCGTTTTTTTAATTCTCCGTCACACAAACTGGTTTAATCAACACTGATGAAATTATAACTGGAACGTCCAAATCTGGTCAAGTGATTAATAATAATAATAATAAAAAAAAAAGATCAGACTGCAAAGTTCATAAAAGTTGTATAAATCTGATTTAGAGTAGATTTACTTCCACGTAATACCAGTTAAAAATGCTAATGACTTTATAAATCGAAATGATGGGAAAAGTATAGATAATGAAGAGCCTTTGCTCAGATCATCTCCAACTTCAACTGCCTTGAAAGCGGTTCTACTTTTTGTGGAGATTTATGTTGGCGGTTTTTGTCTGTCAGCTGCGTAGCAGTGACAGTTCTCGAATAGTTAAACCATTAAAAGCCTTTTTTATTCTGATTTCAAGCTTCTCTCCTTACTCCTTCATCATAAACGCTTGATCTATACGTCAACTTCCTTTTCTAAATCCATACTGCTCTTCCCCTACCACACTTCCTCCTGTCTAGAACGCGAGCGTCCAAAAACGCCCGTCTAAAAACGAGCGTGCTAAAAGCATGTGTAAAACATGCACATTAAACGCACATCTAAAGCGTGCGTAGCAAAAGCATGTCTAAAACAGAAACATTTTAAGTACTTCTAAACCATGCGTTTTAAACGCGCGTCAAAAAATATGCATATCAAACGGGCGACTACGACGCGCGACCTGAAACGTGCGCGTTTAAAATCGCGTCTAAAACGCGCGTTCTGAGATGACCCCAGCAACCAACCCCGATAACCGGTTTAATTAAACCAGTTAATTAACTGGCAAAGGTGACTGAGCAATCTCCTCCACTCGTTCATCTCCGAACAGCTGACGCTGGCAGTCGTCGATGTACTAGAAAACAGGACAATAAGTTATAATAACGTATAGATCTTTATTTCATAAATGAGTGAGTGAAGGCAAACTGTGACACTTCTGTTCACGGGGAAACCGATTCTATTGGACTGGGAAATAATATTATTATTATTTTTTTTTTTTGCTTAAAACATAAATTGAATTCATGTGCTCTGATGAAAATAGTGCATATAATATCTCGGTTCTAGCTTTAAACTGTTCATTTATGACATGGATTTCCTTTTTATAATATTAATTTATGAAAGCGATTTAATTTTGCTCAACTTTTTTTTATTAAAATTTTCAACACATTTCTTATAAATACTACAATTTTTTTCAATTATAAACAACAAAACATTTTAGTATCAGACTGGTTTGTACGCTGGTATGGAAAAAAAAATATAAAATTACCCCAGTTTAGTGTATATTATATATATATATATATATATATATATATATATTATATATATATATATATATATATATATTTCCAGAAAGCGTTACATGAAATGCTTGAAGAAAATTTTCCCTAAATAAATATTCATTTGTTATTACGAATTCATTTACTGGAGAGAGAGAGAGAGAGAGAGAGAGAGAGAGAGGTGCTTGTCCAATCGAACTAAATTCAAGTGTCATTTATTCATTTACTCATTCGCTGCTGAGCTTGAGATATGTTGGGTCAGCTCCCGTTTCCCGTGGCACAAATTGGCAAAAGGCAAAAAGGAAAAATTTCTCTCTCTCTCTCTCTCTCTCTCTCTCTCTCTCTCTCTCTGTTGGAACACAATTTTCCTTTTAGATATCAGTGTTTGATACTTCACAGTCATTTAATCGAAGTAAATACCTTGTTTGAATATATAGGCTTCTAATGCCTCCTGTTGGGCTTGTTCCTTATGAATGGTGTTTATCTTTGAATAATAATAATAATAAATAATAATAATAATAATAATAATAGTAGTCCTCCTCACCCTCCTTCTTTTCGTGTTATGTTACAGACTATACATAACACGAAAAGAAGAGGGAGAGGACTACTAAGTATAGAGGACTGCATCAACATCGAAAACAGAGCAACTGGGGCAATATCTGAAAACCAGTGAAGACGAGTGGGGGCTAAAGAGTGCATGGGAAAGAAGGACTAATAAAAAAGCAGACGAAGACCCAGGAAATATACAGAGACAGGAGGAAAGACAGAAAGAACAGAGGACTGGCACAACAAACCAATGCACGGACAATACATGAGACAGACTAAAGAACTAGCCAGCAATGACAATTGGCAATGGCTACAGAGGGGAGAGCTAAAGAAGGAAACTGAAGGAATGATAACAGGCGGCACAAGATCAGGCCCTAAGAACAAGATATGTTCAAAGTACGATAGACGGAAAATAAAACATCTCTCCCATATGTAGGAAGTGGCAATACGAAAAATGAAACCATAAACCACATAGCAAGCGAATGCCCGGCACTTGCACAGAACCAGTACAAAAAGAGGCATGATTCAGTGGCAAAAGCCCTCCACTGGAACCTGTGTAAGAAACATCAGCTACCTTGCAGTAATAAGTGGTACGAGCACCAACCTGAAGGATGATAGAAAACGATCAGGCAAAGATCCTCTGGGACTATGGTATCGGAATGGATAGGGTGATACGTGCAAATAGACCAGACGTGACGTTGATTGACAAAGTCAAGAAGAAAGTATCATATTGATGTCGCAATACCATGGGGGACACCAGAGTTGAAGAGAAAGAGAGGAAAAAATGGATAAGTATCAAGATCTGAAAATAGATGAAATAAGAAGGATATGGGATATGCCAGTGGAAATTGTACCCATAATCATAGAGCACTAGGCACGATCCCAAGATCCCTGAAAAGGAACCTAGAAAAACTAGAGGCTGAAGTAGCTCCAGGACTCATGCAGAAGAGTGTGATCCTAGAAACGGCACACATAGTAAGAAGAGTGATGGACTCCTAAGGAGGCAGGATGCAACCCGGAACCCCACACTATAAATACCACCCAGTCGAATTAGAGGACTGTGATAGAGCAAAAAAAAAAAAATAAATAAAAAAATAATAATAATAATAATAATAATACCGTGACTTCTTTTTATCCTGCTGTCTAGTTAGAGCATCAAATGCTGTATGCTTTTAATTACTTTAAAATGAATGAAATAAATTCAGCCCACATTCCCAAAAAGAAACTGTTATTTCAGTAATTCTTTGTTTTTCTTCATTCACGTGAATATCTTAAAAAATTCAACAAACTTTTACACGCACAGCCTTCAATAGTATAGGTTGTTCAACCATTAATCATTTTGAAAAGAATCCCGAAAGCAGAGAATTACAATGCAAATAATATTTGTATAATCGTATATATACTTCCGGTCAACACGGAGGTGTGTGTGACAGTAACAAAATATAATAAATAAAAAAAATGAAAACGGGTACTGAAGGGAGGAGAATTCCTGCCAGGGGGGTTAATCCTTAAATTACAAGGACTTCCCAAGACGGAAATGGATGTGGATATATAATCATGATTGATACGAGTTGCTTTCATCAGAAGCATAAAGAATGATGAGAGGAATATGCTGGGAAACTATTTACGAACGGTAAAGAAAAAATCACAACGTTAAAAGACCTGCAGCTTGTGCAGTGCTAATGTGTGTGTGTGTGTGTCTGTGTATATAATATATATAATACATATAATAACTAATATAATATATATATATATACTATATATATATATATATATATATAGATATATATATATCAGATATACGTATTTATGTATTTCTCTGATGAATGTAAAGGGGATTGAAAAAGCCGAACCTGTATCTTTGTGAGAGAGCGAATGAATGAATGAACCCAGATGCAGTGTTTTTTGACAGGACAGGGATCTAATAAGTCAAGAGAGAGAAAACGCAGCCGTCCATTGGGCTCATCTTCAGAATCACAAGGACATAATAATCCCCTGATGAAAACCAACCTTGATAAAGATCTCAGACGAAATGAGGCAGCTGACAGAAATTATGACGGATAAGTCGAGGAGTTTTACCGTCACTAATCAAACGCGTCCAAAAACACGGAAGCAAAAAAATGGGAGATTTTGGTCTTGTGAATAAACGATGTATTTAAATACGAACGATGACGGTGAGCCGACTTTCTTTTTTGTGAAATGTTCATTTACAATAAGATTATCCTTCGCTGTTCAGCAAGAAGATTTTGGCTGCCGCCCTCATTAGGATCATCTGTTCCGGTGCATTTGTAGTTGCCATCCTTTCATTACGAACAAACCGCCATATATATATATTTATATATATATATATATATATATATATATATATATATATATATATATATATATATATATATATATATATATATATATAATGATTTCAGAGTGATATGTATTTTGTCGAGAAAATTGAATGGAAAAATTTTCATGTATTTCAAGAATAAATATATCCTATTGGGTTGACAAACACAAATGTTAAAAATTTATTGTAAACGAATTTTGCGATAAATGATTTACAAAAATGAAAAAACAGCCACGGCATTTTGTCCTTGGAAATTCATGCTCTATAGCTCTAATCATGGCCAATTCCAAAGTCTATCATTATTGTGGCTGGCTCAAATGTTGGGATTTTTTCTTTTACAATCTGCAGGAATCTTTTGTAGGTCTCTTGAGTTTTGTTCGGTAATAGTGCATAAACGAGTATAGATACTTCCTGAATGCACACCAGTATTGTATACAACTGAAAAAAAATTGAAGATACCGTCTTAAAGGTACCATCAGCGAACCAGTTCTCTGAGCGTGCTAGTAAATCGAGGTTTTTATCTGTGTCGAAAAATTCAATATGCGATCATTTGTGGGACCCGACTCATACATAAGAAACAGTTCTCCTTTGTGAGTTTTGGTAAATTCTTCCGGGATGATGAGATCTTCTTGGCAATCAGGCAAAGCAAGGACATCATTTTTCTTGGCTCGTATATTCCTCTCCATATTTGATATTGATGGGAGTTTCACCGCAACAGCCCCACTTACACCCCCTTTGAAGCACAAGACACTATATAATGGGGTGTATCCCGACTATGATTGCACCTCTCTCACTTTTTCTTGGACTCTGGCAGCTTCACTTTAGCCCCATCTCCTGCATGATTGTGGTCATCACTCTCTTTTTCTTTATTATCATCGATGGTGATAGCACGAGCAGAACATTTAAATTTCTTGCACATTTCACATTTCCAATAAATTTTGTTATTTACCCTGTCCTTGATATATAAGTATCCATTTAAACATAATTTCTTCTTCCCTTTTCACTCTCAACATACGTTGCTTCCATCTTGATGTGGTTGAGACTACTGGAGAAGCGATTGAATGCTAATGGCCTCTCTATGAATTGGTCTTTATCGCTTATGGGATACTTTCGATTGTGTTCGAGAAATTTACGCTTGGAATGCTAATAGCCTCTTTATAAATTGGTCATTGGCGCTTATGGATACTTTCGATTGTGTTCGAGAAATGTACGTTGTTTGTTTTCGAGTAATTGACATTCGAGAAAACGATAGTTCGAGAAATTATTTTTCGGTAATTTGAATTCGAGAAATTTACCTTCGCGCAATTGATTTCGAGAAATTTGCTTGACACCATATGTATATATATACATATATCTATATATATATATATATATATATATATATATATATATATATATATATATATATATATATATATATATATATATAATATATATATATATATATATATATATATATATATATATATGCTTTTGGTAATTGGTATTATTTAGTTTTCCTGTATTCTCTAATAACACAGCAGGAGTCCTTTCAAGCCTTGCAGGGGCATTTCTTGTACACATCATAATAGTCTTTCAGCAGAAATGAATAACAAAATGAAATAAATAAGAAGAAGAAGTTGAATAAAAATTACGATATTATCCTTAGATGCGCAGTGCTAAGGTCATTAAAGATAGATAAATAAAATAAATAAAATAAATAAAATAAAATAAATATTCAGAACAAAAGAAAAGAAAGCAGGAAAGTGGTCCCATGCAAATGGGGGCGAAGCTGTTCGTCCTGAATAACGGATGAGGCTTCTGCCACTTTTTTTTTTTTTTTTTTTTTTTTTTTTTGCAAACGCTAATGGAATAACATATTGGTTACTCTTGCGCTTCAATGAACTGGAATTTGAAGTTCAGTCCTTTCGGCTTTTCTCTACTTCAGGGATTCAGTCAGGCATCAGCGGTGAGGTGAATTGGGAGAGTCAAAGAATAATAATGGAGATTAATAAAAAATGTTAATGAATACCTAAGTACATGTCATCTTTTGTGAATTCCTATTTTCTCGAACGAATGTTTAAGTCTCTCTCTCATGTACGAAGCGATGTTTTGACTAACAAACTCATTTTAATCAGGATGAAACAGAAAATAAAAAGGGATACTGTCCATATTTGTAAAGCGATTCGTTGGACTATGGCTCATTTTAATCAGAATAAAAATGCAACCATTAAAAATAATTTTCTGTAAATAAATTTTGTAAAGGATACTGTAGATATCATGGTCACTGTCAGTTTGCAAAAGGTACCACTCAGATTAAGTACCTAATTACAGATCATCTTAATTACATTTTAGCATTACAATCAGGATAAAAGGCTGTAAAAGAGTAAAAACAGGTCACAAACAACCGAACAAGGAATTTGTTTAATTTTTGTTTTTAGGACCAGAAATGAATCTCTATTATATGCTTCCCATCTAATGAGAGACAGTTTCATAAAAAAAATTTGCTCGTCTAAGAAAAATCAGAATTGAGTTTCTGCCATCCGCCCCTTCCTCAAGTGTTCAGTGTTCTGTTTGTAAAATGTTAATAACTCCCTTTATCAGTGGAGCTATTTGTACTTTTTTTTAATCATTGCCCTACAGTGTATCACGTGAGGTGCACTGACGGTGCTCTACAAGTATTACCACTCTACAGGGTGGGAGTCTATAGAATTGAAAGGACGTGAAAAAAAAACCCTTCCCCACAATTGGTTGCCTAAAATTCCTCTCAACGTGGACGACCTTTCAAGAACTCAGGAGACGATTCGAGGAACCGTTTGGAGCTTCGAGTAGAGATTCTTCTTCTTCTTCTTCTTCTTCTTCTTCTTCTTCATATTCCTTGGTCTCCCCGCCGTTGTGATGTGGAATAGAAGAGGGAGCTCAGGGGTGATGAGGTCCACTCAATAACGAGTGTAAGTTCTTCCCCATCGGCTGTTTCTCCTCTAATGGTCTGGATTACTTGGGAGGACAACTTGGGGATTCAGTTTATGTTGGTCTACGATTCCTGTGGATTCCTCAGCTGGTCCTCGGTGGTTTGCAAATGGTCTTTAACTAATGAGAGAGAGAGAGAGAGAGAGAGAGAGAGAGAGAGAGAGAGGGGGGGGGGGGTGGAGATTTTCCTCATCTGATATTCGTTGGTGTAACTGGTCTTTAACTAGTGAATATCGAGAGATAGAGAGAGAGAGATTCGGGGATTTCCTTACATAATCTTCGTTCTTTTGCAAATGGTGTTGAACTAATGAACAGCGTTGCCTACAGTGCACAGCGTCAGGTCCACTGATGGCACTACCCCACAACAAATCGACGTCCTTCAAAGGGAAACATGAACACTCGACAATGCCTTTGTTACATCGGATTTCGTTATGAATATCTCTCTACAAAGAACATGTTGTATTTTTTTGTCATTATGGGCCTTGTACTTACAGAAGAGTAGCTATCTACTCTGTATTTTTTTTGTATTGTATCTTTTTTGGGACAAGTTTGTACTTATATTTTGTATATCTTGTCTTGTTGTAATTTTCACTATTTTTGCGCCGTTATAAAACGAGAAAAATATTAATGGCATAACATACCATTAAAATTTGTTTTCCGTGATTTAACATATTATATGATATTATTGGAAAAAGCGTTTTATGTACTTCACTGGTGTTCAGCTACGCAATATATAGTTCAGCAGAAACGTCTACGAATAAAATATCTGTTGGTAAATGAATAACCCAAATGAAGAAAACCCAAATGAATGAAGAAATGAATGAAATTAGGAGACGAATGAGTAAGAATTGAGGAGCGAGAATGCTTTCAGCTCGAATCTCAAAGGTCGCACAAATTCAAGTTGCCAATCAACGAATGATTTCGATTTTGCATCAGAGATCTTCCAGGCGGCTTCCTTGGGAGAAATCCTCACAGCTGCACAAAGAAATAACCGTCAGAGAGGTTGGGCAGCAGGACAGAAGAAAGGAAGTGGGAGTCGATGTAGAGCATAAGGCTACAATCGTGGAGGCTGCAGTCAGGGGCCGAAGGGATGCTGTAAACACCACTCAGCAATGCTTACAGTTCATCAATTGAGGCGCACTGACGACACCATCACCCTACAGGGAAAGGATAAACTTATACAATTTACTGAGCGCACAGAAATCTTTAGTGAAACAAATAATCACAGAAACGTCAAGTTGGGATGTTGTTTTTTGACCCTGAAGAAAAATACGAGAAAATCATACAGAAACGAAATGGAAAAGGAAAAATGAGAGAGCCTGAACTTCAGGCGCCATGAATTTGCGAAAGGAGAGAAATGCCGACGGAAGGCCGTCATCTCCCCTAAAATATGGGAAATGATTCGGAGAAATGAGCGATTCCCTCGATGAGTCCTATGCCCTCCGCCAATGATTTGGTACACATAAACAGAAGGAAAAAAGATTTAACTGAAGTGAAGGGAATAATATTTTTTGAGAGTTATTGCAACGACCACACATCAAAAAATGTATTGCAGTTATACTTGGTTTCTTCATATATATATATATATATATATATATATATATATATATATAGATATATATATATATATATATATATATATATATATATATAATGATGTATACATATATAATAATATATATAGATGAATATATTTGTCTATGGGTGTGTGAGAATTATGAAGAATTATCTAATATATAAGAAAGGCTCCTCTTCATTTACTGTTGATGTAGAGACTTTAATAAAAAAAATAAATAAAAAAAATACCATAAGTATTACTACGTCAGATGTATTTAGAGACTAAGAGAAATAAACTATAAAAGGAGACACTGCGTCTATTCTGTACTGGATATTTGCATTGGAAAAGTAATGGGGACAGAGAGAGAGAGAGAGAGAGAGAGAGAGAGAGAGAGAGAGAGAGAGATATTGAAAGCACTCACTCTCTCTCTTTCTCTCTTTGGGAGATTTGCATTTATCCGACAGATCAAAATCCCTCTCCAAGAAGCTTTTAGGATCGAACGCATTGTTGAGGAATTTTCGAAATGGCCTTGGATGCGGAAGAGGTTGCAGGGGGGTGGAAACTCGCCCCAGCAAAGTGTTGTAGGGGAGTTTTAGTTACGTGTTATGGTTGTCATTCCAGAGCGATTTACAATGAATGTCTTTGATGGATATCATTTATAAAATATTGTTATGCTGATGTCATGCATGCC
>NC_087211.1:5332008-5376799 GCF_015104395.2 Macrobrachium nipponense | reverse complement strand
GATCTGTGTTACAGATGATCTTGGTGGGTGCTTGGTGGGAGCACAGCAGACATCAGGTTGATGTCTCATTCCTTGATCTTGTGTTCCAGAATGAATCTGTGGTGCTTGGTGGAGCACAGCAGACCATCATGTTGATGTCTCATTCCTTGATCTTGGTGATCCAGATGATCGTGGGCTTGGTGGGAGCACTGCAGGACCATTCAGGTTGATGTCTATTCCTGGGATCTGGGTGTCCTGGTGATCCTTGCGTTGCTTGGTGGGAGCACTGCAGACCATAGGTTGAGTCTATTCCTGGAGCTTGGTGTTCCTGGTTGATCTGTGGTGGCTTGGGTGGGAGCATGCAGACATCAGTTGATGTCCTTCCTGGATTCTTGGTGTTCCTGGTGATCTGTTGGGCTTGGTGGGAGCACAGCGATCTCAGGTTGACGTCTCATTCCTGGATCTGGTGTTCCAGATTGATCTGTTTACTTGGCGGGGAAGCACATGCAGACCATCCGGTGGTTGTTGATGTCTCTATTCTGGAAGTCTGTGTTCCAGATTTGATCTGTGGTGCTTGGTGGAAGCCACAGCAGACAATCAGGTTGAAGTCTAATTCCTGGATATTGTGTTCCAGATGATCTTGTGGTGCTTGGTGGAAGCACAGAAGACCATCATGTTGATGTCTCATTCCTGGATCTTGGTGTTCATGGTGATCTGTGGTGCTTGGTGGGAGCACCAGCAACTATCAGGTTGAACGTCTCATTCCTGGATCTGGTGTTCCAAGTGATCATGTGGTGACTTGGTGGGAGCCACAGCCAGACCATCAGGTTGATGTCTCATTCCTGGATCTTGTGTTTCCACATGATCTGTGGTGCGTGGTGGTAGCACAGCAGGACATCAGGTTGATGTCTCATTCCTGGATCTTGTGTGTTTCCAGCATGATCTGTGGTGCTTTGTGGGAGCACGCAACCATCAGGTTGATGTCTATCCTGGATCTTGGTGTTCCTGGTGATCTGTGGTGCCTTGGTGGGAGCACAGCAGACCATCAGGTTGATGTCTCATTCTGGATTTGTGTTCTTTTGATGCTGTGGTGCTTGTGGAAGCACAGCAGACCATCAGGTTGATGTCTCATTCCTGGATTCTTGTATTCCAGATGATCTGGGTGCTTGTGGGAAGCACAGCAGACCCATCAGTTGATGTCTCATTCCTGGATCTTGGTGTTCCAGATGACTGTTGTGCTTTGTGGAGCACAGCAGACCATAGGTTGATGTCTCATTCCTGGATCTTGGTGTTCCTGGTGATCTGTGGTGCTTGGTGGGAGCACAGCAGACCATCAGGTTGAATGCTCATTCCTGATCTTGGTGTTCCTGTGATCTGTGGTGGCTTGGTTGGGAGCCCAGCAGTACCATCAGGTTGATGTTCTCATTCCTGATCTTGTATTCACAGATGATCTGTGGTGCTTGGTGGAAAGCACAGCAAACCATCAGGTTGATGTCTCATTCCTGGATCTTGGTGTCCAGATGATCTGTTGTGCTTTGTGGAGGCACAGCAGTACACATCAGGTTATGTCTCTTCCTGGATCTGGTATTCCAGATGATCTGTGGTGCTTGGTGGGAGCACCACAGACCATCAGGTTGATGTCTCATTTCCTGGATCTTGGTGTTCCTGGTGTCTGTGGTGCTTGGTGGGGTAGCCACAGCCAGACCTATCCAGGTTGATGTCTCTTTCCTTAAATTCCTTGGTGGTCCAGATGATCTGATGTGGCTTGGTGGGGAGCCACAGCAGACCCATCAGGTTGATGTCTCATTCCTGGATCTTGGGGGTGTTCCAGGGGGGATGATCTTGGTGGGTTGCTTGATGGGCGCACCTGCAGAACCATCAGGTTGATGTCTCATTCCCGTGGTCTTGTGGTTCGATGATCTGATTGTGCCTGGGGGGGGGGGAGGGGGGGGGGGGGGGTGGTGGGAACACATGCAGACCATCAGTTTGATGGTCCATTCCTGGATCTTGGTGGGTTCCGATGATCTGTGGTGCTTGATGGGAGCACTGCAGAACCATCAGGTTGATGTCTCCATTCCTTGGATCTTGGGTGTTTCCGATGATTGTGGTGATTGGTGGGAGCACAGCATACCATCAGGTTTGAATGTCCATTCCGGATCTTGGTGTTCCAGATTGGATTGTGGTGCTTAATGGGAGCACTGCAGAGCCCCATCAGGTTGATGTCTCATTCCTGGAATCCTTGTGTTCCCAAGATGATCATGGTTGGTGCTTGGTGGGAGCACAGCATAACCATCAGGTTTGAGCTCCATTCCTTGGAATCTTGTGTTCCAGATGAGCTTTGGTGCTTGGTGGGAGCACTGCAGAACCATTCAGGGTGGATGTTTTTTTCTTCATTCCTGGATCTTGGGTGTTCCAGATATCTGTGGTGCTTGATGGTAAGCACTGGCAGACCATCATGGTTGATGGTCGCATCCTGGATTCCTTGTGTTCCAGATGTCTTGTGGTTGCCTTGATGGGAGCACTGCAGACCAATCAGGTTGATGGTCTCCTTCCTGATCTTGGTGGTTTTCCCTTGTGATCTGTGGTGCTTTGGTGGGAGCCACAGGCAAGACCATCAGGTTGATTGTGTCTCATTCCTGGATCAAGGTTTTCGCCAGATGATCTGTGGTGCTTGGTGAGCACAGCAGACCATCAGTTGATTGTCCTAATTCCTGGATCATGTGTTTCAGAGATCTGTTGGTCTTGGTGGGGAGCAACAGCAGACATTCCGGTTGGATGTCTCATTCCTGGATCTTGTTGTTCCACATGAATCCCTTTGGTGCTTGGTGGAAGCACAGCAGACCATCAGGTTGAATGGGTCTCATTTCCTTGGATCTTGGTGTTCCAGATGATCTGTGGTGCTTGGTGGGAGCACAGCGACAACATCAGGTTGATTGTCTTCATGGCCTTGATTTCTTGGTGGGTTTTTTCCAGATGAGCTGTGGTGCTTGGTGGGAGCACAGCATACCATCAGGTTGAATGTCCTCATTCCTGATCATGTTTGTACCACATGTTCTGTGGGTGCTTGGTGGGAGCACAGCAGACCATTCCAGGTTGATGTTCTTCTTCCTGGGATCTTGTTGTTCCACATGATCTGTTGTGCTTGGTGGGAGCACAGCAGACCATCCCAGGTTGATGTCCTTCTTCCTTGGGATCTTGTGGTTCCAGATGATCCAGTGGTGCTTGGTGGGAGCACCTAGACCATCAGGTTGAATGTCTCATTTCCTTGATCTTGTTGTTCCAGATGATCAGTGGTGGCTTGGTGGGAGCACTAGCAGACCACAGGTTGATGTCTCATTCCTGATCTTGGCGTCCTAGTGGATCTTGGTGGTGCCTTGTGAGCACACAGAACCATCAGGTTGATGGCTCATTCCTGATCTTGGTGTCAATGGAATCTTTGGTTGCTTGGTGGTATGCCACAGCAGACCATCAGGTTGTGTCTCATTCCTGGATCTTGGTGTTCCTGTGATCTGTGGTGCTTGGTGGGAAGCACACCCGACCATCAGGTTGATGTCTCATTCCCTTGGAATCTTGGTGTTCCAGATGATCCTGGATGGTTGCTTGGTTGGAGAGCTCAGCAGACCATCAGGTTGATGTCTCATTCCTTGATCTTGTTTCCAGATGATCTGATTGCCTTGGTGGGAGCACAGAAGACCATCAGGTTTGATGTCTCATTCCTGGATCTTGGTGTTCCAGATGATCTGTGGTGCTTTGTGGGAGCACAGCAGACCATCAGTTTGATGTCCTGTCATTCCTGGATCTTTGTGTCCAGATGATGCTGTGGTGCTTGTGAGCACAGCAGACAGCATCAGTTGATGTCTCATTCCTTGATCATTGTTGGTTCTTCAGATGATCCCTGATGCTGATGTGGGCTTGTGGGAGCACAGAGTTACCGGATCATGTTATGTCTCATTCCTTTGATCTTGTGTTCCAGATGGATACTGGATGTGCTTGGTGGGAGCACAGCAGACCATCAGGTTGATGGTCTCTTCCTGATTCCCCTTGGGTTTACCTGTTGATCCTGGTGGTGTTCCTTGGTGGAAGGCCAGCAACCTCAGGTTGATGTCTCTTCCTGGATCTTGGTGTTCCAGGTGATCTGTGGTGCTTGGTGGAGCACAGCAGACCATCAGGTTGATGTACTCATTCCTTGGATCTTTGGTGCGTCCCTGGTTGCTTCTGTGGTGCCTTGGTGGGAGCACAGCAGACCATCAGGTTGATCTCATTCCTGGGATCTTGGTGGTTCCAGGTGATCTGTTTTGGCTTGGGTGGAGCACAGCACCCTCAGTGATGTTCTTCCATTCCTTGGATTCCCTTGAGTGGCCGTGGGATCTGTGGTGCTTATAATTGGTGGGAGCACAGCAGACCATCAGGTTTGATGTCTTCTTCCTGGATCTTGGTGTTCCGGTGATCTGTGGTGCTTTGGTGGGAAGCACAGCCATAAGCATTCGGGAGGTTTTTGGATGTCTTCTTCCTTGATCTTGGTTTGTTTCCAGAATGCTCTGTGGTGCTTTGGTGGAAGCACAGCAACCATCGGTTGTGTCTCCCATTCCTGGATCTTGTGTTCCAGATGATCTGTGGTGGCTTTGGTGGGGAGCACAAACAGACCATCAGGTTGATGTCTTAATTCTGGTCTTTGGTGTTCTGTGATCTGTGGTGCTTGGTGGGAAGCACAGCAGACCATCAGGTTGATGTCTCATTCCTGGGATCTTGGTTGTTCCAAATTGAATCCTGTGGTGCGTGGGTAGCTACAGCAGACCATCAGGTTGAGTTCCTCAATTCCTGGATCTTGTATTTCCCAGATGATTCTGGTGGTTGCTTTGGTGGGATCACAAACCCAAAAAAGAACCATCAGGTTGATTCTCATTCCTGGATCTTGGTATTCCCCAGATGATCTTGTGGTGGCGTTGGTTGGGAGCAAGCAGACCATCCGGGGTTGATGTCTCCATCCTTGGATCTTTGGTGGTTCCTTTGGTGGGATCCTGTTTGGTGTCTTATTGGTGGGGCCACAGCGACCATCAGGTTGATGTCTCATTCCTGGATCTTTTGTTTTAAATGTCCTGATATGCTGGGTCTTTGTGGAGCACAGGAGCACCATCAGGTTGATGTCTCATTCCTGGATCTGGGTAGTTCTGGTGATCTTGTGCTGGGTCTTGTGGGAGCACCAAGCAGACCATAGGTTGATGTCTCATTCCTGTGTCTTGTGTTCCAGATGATCTGTGGGTGCTTGTGGGAGCACGCAGACCATCAGGTTGATTGTCATCCTGGATCTCCTTGGAAATCCTGTTTACTGGTGATCTGTGGTGCCTGGTGGGAGCACAGCAGACCATCAGGTTTGATGTCTCATTCCTGGATCTTGGTGTTCCCATGATTCTGTGGTGCTTGGTGGGGAGCACAGCAGACCATCAGGTTTGATGTCTCATTCCTGGATCTTGGTGAAATGTCTTGGTGGGCTTGGGTGGGGAGCACAGCAGACCATCAGGGGGGGGGGGGTTGGATGTCTCATTTCCTGGATCTTGGTGTTTCCAGATGATCTGGGTGGCTTGGGTGGGAGCACACCAGCCATCAGGTTGGATGTCTCATCCTGGAATCTTGTGTTTCCAGGGGGGGGTGATCTGTTGGTGCTTGGTGGGAGCCAGCAACCATCAGGTGATGTCATTCCTGATCTTGGGTTTTTCCAGTGAATCTGTGGTGGCTTGGTGGGGAGCACAGCGGCCATCAGGTTTGATGTCTCATTCCTGGATCTTTTGGTTTTACTGGGTTGATCTGTGGTTGCTTGGTGGGAGCAGCAGACCAATCAGGTTTGATGTCTCATTCCTGGATCGTGGTTTACTTGTGATCTGTGGTCCTTGGTTGGGGGGGGAGCACAGCAGAACCATCAGGTTGATGCTCCATTCCTGGGATCTTGGTTTTGCTGGTGATTCTGTGGGTTCTTTGGTGGGAGGCACCGCAGACCATCAGGTTATGTCTCCTTCCTGGATTCTTGGTGTTCCTGTGATCTTGTGGTGCTTGGTGGGACACGCATACCATCAGGTTGAGGTCTTCATTCCCTGAATGTTGTTTCCAGATATCTGTGGTGCTTGGTGGATCACAGCAGGACCATCCGGTTATGTCTCATTCCTGGATCTTGGTTTTGCCTGGTGTCTGTGGTGCTTGGTTTTTGGGGAGCACAGCAACCATCAGGTTGGAAAAGTCTCATTCCTGGAATCTTGTGGTTTCCAGATTATCTGTTGGTGGCTTGGTGGGATCACAGCAGACCATCAGGTTGATGTCTCAATTCCTGGATCTTGGTTTTTTGCTGGTGATCTGTGGGCTTGGTGGGAGCCAAGAGACCATCAGGTTTTGATGTCCTCATTTCCTGGTCCTTGGTTTTGCTGGTGATCTTGTGGTGCTTGGTGGGAGTCACAGCAATCATGCAGGTTGACGTCTCTCCTGATCTTGGTGTTCCAGATGATCCTGTGGTGCTTGGTGGGAGCACAGCAGACCATCAGGTTTGACGTCTCATTCCTGGATCCTTGGTGTTCCAGATTGATCCCTGGTGTGCTTTGTGGAGAGCACAGCAGACCATTCAGGTTTGATGTTCCTCATTCCGTTGATCTTGTGTTCCCATATGATCTGTGGTACTTGGTGGGAGGCAACAGCAGACCACAGGTTGGATGGGTCTCATTCTGATTTTGGTGTTCGTGTGTGATCTTTGGTGCTTTGGTGGGAGCACTGCAGAACCATCAGGTTGATGTCTCATTCTTGATCTTGTGTTTCCACATGATCTGTGGTGCTTGGTTGGGGACACAGCAGACCATCAGGTTGTGTCTCATATGGATCTTTGTGTTCCTGGTGATCTGTGGTGCATTGGTGGGAGCACAGCAGACCATCAGGTTGATGTCCTCATTCTGATCTTGTGTTCCAGATGATCTGTAGTGCTTGGGGGAGGCACAGCAGACCATCAATTGATGTCTCATTCCTGGATCATTGGTGTTCCTGGTGATCTGTGTGCTTGGTGGGAGACAGCATACCATCAAGTTGATGTCTCATTCCTGGATCTTGGTTGTTCCTGGTGAATCTGTGTGCTTGGTGGGAAGCACAGCAACCATCAGGTTGATGTCTAAATCCTGGATCATGGGGTTCCTGGTGATCTGTGGTGCTCTGTGGGAGCACTGCAGACCATCAGGTTTGATGTCTTCATTCCTGGATCTTTTGTTTTCCAGATAATCTGTGGTGCTTGTTGGAGCACTAGCAGACCATCAGGTTGATGTCTCATTCCTGGATCTTGTGTTCCAGATGATCTGTGGTGCTGGATGGGAGGCACGGGCAGACCATCAGTGAATGTTCTCCATTCCTGATCTTGTGTTCCAGTATGATTCTGTAGTGCTTGGTGGAAGCACAGCAGACATCAGGTTGTGTCTCATTCCTTGTGATCTTGTGTTCCTATGATCTGTGTGCTTGTTGGGAGCACAGCAGACCTCCGTTGAATGTCTCATCCTGGATCTTGGGTTTACGTGTGATCTTTGGTGCTTGGTGGGGCACTGCAGACCATCAGGTTGATGGCTCATTCCTTGATCTTGTGTTCTCACATGATCTGTGGTGCTTGTGGGAGCACAGCAGACCATCAGGTGATGTCTGAATTCCTGGATCTGGTGTTCCTGTGATCTGTGGTGCTTGGTGGGAGCACAGCAGGACCATTCAAATTTGATGTCCATTCCTGGATCTTGTGTCCATTGATCTTGTTAATGCCTTGGGTGGGAGCACAGCAACCATCAATTTTTGGATGTCTCCTTCCTGGATCTTTGGTGTTCCTGGGTGGGATCTTAGTGCTTGGTGGGAAGGCACGCAGTACCATAAGGTTGATGTCCTCTTCCTGTGATCTTGGTGTTACCTGGTGATCTTGGTGCTTTGGTGGGAGCAACAGCAGACCATCCAGGTTGGATGTCTTAATTCCTGGATCTGTTGTTCCTGGGATCTGTGGTGCTTGGTGGAGCAACTGCAGCCATCAGGTTGGATGTCTTCATTCCTGGATCTTGTGTTCCAGGATGATCTGTGGTGCTTGGTCTTGGAGCACTGCAGCCCTCAGGTTGATGTCTCTTCCTGGATCTTGTGTTCCAGATGGATCATGGTGCTTGGTGGGAGCACAGCAACGCATCAGGTTGTGTCTCATTCCTGGATCTTGGGTTCCTGGTTGAATCCTGTGGTGCTGGTGGGAGCACGCAGACCATCAGGTTGATTGTCTCATTCCTGGATCTTTGGTGTTCCAGATTATCTGGTGGGTGTGCTTGGTGGAGCACAGCAGACCGTCAGGTGTGTCCTAATTCCCTGGATCCAAGTGTTCCAGGATTGTCTGTTGTGCTTGGTGGAGCACAGCAACCATCAGGTTGATGTCTCATTCCTGGTATCTTGTGTTCCAGATGATCTGTGGTGCTTGGGTGGGAGCACAGCAGACCACAGGTTGATGTCTCATTCCTGGATCTGTTTCCCAGATGATCCTGTGGTGCTTGGTGGAGCACAGCAAGACCATTCCGGTTGGATGTATCATTCCCTGGATTCATGTTGTTCCAGATGAGCTGTGGTGCTTGGTGGGACACAGCAGACCATCAGTTGATGTCTTCATTCTGGATCTTGGGTGTTCCAGATTGATCTGTGGTGCTTGGTGGAGCACAGCAGATCATCAGGTTTGATGTCTCAATTCCTGGTCATGTGTTCCAGATTGATCTGTGGTACTTGTTGGGATCCACAGCATACCATCAGGTTGAATGTCTCTTCCGGATCATGTGTTCCAGGATGGGATCTGTGGTCCTGTGGGATCACAGCAGAACAATCATGGGTTGATGGTCTCATTATCCTGGATCTTGGTGTTCCAGATGATCTGTGGTTGCTTGTGGGGCAAGCAGACTTCATCCAGGTTTGGGATGTCTCTTCCTAGATCTTGTGTTCCAGGATGATCCCTGTGGGTGCTTGGTGGGAGCACGCAGACCATCAGGTTGATGTCTCCAATTCCTGGATCTTTGGTGTTCCGTGGTTGATCTGTGGTGCTTGGTGGGACACAGCTACCATCAGGTTTGATGTCTCACATTCTGATCCATGGTTGTTCCCAGATTATCTGTGGTGCTTGGTGGGAGGCCACAGCAACCATCATGGTTGATGTCTTCATTCTGGATTCTTGTTGGTTCGAGAATGAATCTGTGGGGTGCTTGGTGGGAAGCACAGCCAGACCATCAGGTTGACGTCTCATTCCTGGATCCTTGGTGTTCCAGATGATACTTTGTTGGTGCCTTGATGGGAGTCAGCAACCATCAGGTTATGTCTCTTATCCTTGATCATGGTGTTTTCCAGAGGATTCTGTGGTTCTTGGTGGGAGCACAGCAGACATCAGTTGATGTCTCATTCCTGGATCTTGTGTTCCAGATGATCTGTGGTGCTTGGTGGGAGCACAGCAGACCATCAGGTTGATGTCTCATTCCTGGATCTTGTGTTCCAGATGATCTGTGGTGCTTGGTGGAAGCACAGCAGACCATCAGGTTGATGTCTCATTCCTTGATCTTGTGTTCCAGATGATCTGTGGTGCTTGGTGGGAGCACAGCAGACCATCAGGTTGATGTCTCATTCCTGGATCTTGGTGTTCGTGGTGTCTGTGGTGCTTGGTGGGAGCACAGCAGACCATCAGGTTTGATGTCTCATTCTGGATCTTTGTGTTCCAATGATCTGTGGTGCTTGGTGAGCACAGCAAACCATCGGTTGATGTCTCCATTCCTGATCTTGGTGTTCCTGTGATATGTGTGCTTGGTGGTCTCACAGCAGACCATAATGTTGATGGTCTCATTCCTGAAGCTATGTGTTCCCAGTATGATCTTCGTGGCTTGGTGGAGCACAGCAGACCATCAGGTTGATGTCTCATTCCTGGATCATGTGTTCCAGATGATCTGTGGTGCTTGGTGGGAGCACAGCAGACCATCAGGTTGATGTCTCATTCCTGGATCTTGTGTTCCAGATGATCTGTGGTGCTTGTGGGAGCTAGCAGCAGACCATCAGGTTTTATGTCTCATTCCTGGAATTCTTGTGTTCCAGATGATCTGTGGTGCTTTGGTGGAACACTGCAGACCATCGGTTGATGTCTCATTCTTGGATCATGTGTTTTTCCAGATGATCTGTGGTGCTTGGTGGGAGGCACAAGCAGACCATCATGGGTTGATGTCTCATTCCTGTATTCTTGTGTTTTCCAGATGTCTGTGGTGCTTGGTGGGAGCACAGCAGATCATCAGGGTTTGAATGTCTCATTCTTGGATCATGTGTTCCAGATGATCTGTGGTGCTTGGTGGGAGCACAGCAGACCATCAGGTTGATGTCTCATTCCTGGATCATGTGTTCCAGATGATCTGTGGTGCTTGGTGGGAGCACAGCAGACCATCAGGTTGATGTCTCATTCCTGATCTTGGTGTTTTCTCGGAATTGATCTGTGGTGCTTGGTGGAAGCAGCAGCAGACCATCAGGTTGAATATTGTCTCATTCATTGATCTTGTGTCCAGACGCATCTGTGGTGCTTCGTGGGAGCACAGCAGACCATACAGGTTTGATGTCTCATTCCTGGATCTTTGTGTTCTGGTGAGCTGTGGTGCTTGGGTGGGAAGCACAGAACGCATCAGGTTGATGTCTCATTCCTGGATCAATGTGTTCCAGATGATCTGTGTGTGGCTTGTTGGGAGCACAGCAACCATCAGGGTTTGATTCTCATTCCTGGATCTTGTGTTCCAACTGATCTGTGGGTGCTTGGTGGAGCACAGCGACATCTAGGTTGATGTCTCATTCCTGCTCTTGGTGTTCAGATGATCGGTGGTGGGCTTGGTGGGAGCACACATACCATCAGGTTGATGTCTCATTCCTTGATCTTGTGTTCCAGATGATCTGTGGTGCTTGGTGGGAGCACAGCAGACCATCAGGTTGATGTCTCATTCCTGGATTTTGGTGTTCGTGGTGATCTGTGGTGCTTGGTGGGAGCACTGCAGACCATCAGGTTGATGTCTCATTCTTTGATCTTGTGTTCCACATGATCTGTGGTGCTTGGTTGGAGCACAGCAGACCATCAGGTTGATGTCTCATTCCTGATCTTGGTGTTCCTGTGATCTTGGTGCTTGGGTGGAGCACAGACAGACCCATCAGGTTGATGTCTCATTCCTGGATCCTTGTGTTTTCCAGGATGACCTGTAGTGCTTTTGGTGGGAGCACGGTCGACATCAACTTGATGTCTCATTCCTGATCTTGGTGTTACCTGTGATCTGTGGTGCTTGTTGGGAGCACAGCAGACCATCAGGTTGATGTCTCATTCCTGGATCTTGGTGTTCCGTGATCTGTGGTGCTTGGTGGGAAGCACAGCAGACCATCAGGGTTGATGTCTAATTCCTGGAATCTTGGTGTTCCTGTGATCTGGGTGCTTGGTGGGAGACTGCAGACATCATGGGTTGATGTCTCATTCTTTGTCTTGTGTTCCACATGATCTGTGGTGCTTGGTTGGAGCACAGCAGACCATCAGGTTGATGTCTCATTCCTGGATCTTGGTGTTTCCCTGGTGATCTGTTGTGCTTGGTGGGAGCACAGCAACCATCAGGTTGATGTCTCATGCCTGGATCTTGTGTTCCGATGATCTGTAGTGCTTGGTGGGAGCACACATACCATCAATTTGATGTCCTCCTTTCCTGATCTTGGTGTTTCCTGGTGGATCTGTGTGCTTGGTGGGAGCACAGCAGACCATTACAGGTTGATGTCTCATTCCTGATCTTGATGTTTCCCTGGTGATCTGTGGTGCTTGTGGTAGCACAGCAGACCATCAGTTGATGTCTAATTCTGGATCTTGGTGTTCCCTGTTGATCTGTGGTGCTTTGGTGGAGGGCACTGCGACCTCAGGTTGATTCCTGCATTCTTTTGATCTTGTGTTCCCATGATCTGTGGTGCTTGGTTGGAGCACAGCAGACCATCAGGTTGATGTCTCATTCCTGGATCTTGGTGTTCCTGGTGATCTGTGGTGCTTGGTGGGAGCACAGCAGACCATCAGGTTGATGTCTCATTCCTGGATCTTGTGTTCCAGATGATCTGTAATGCTTGGTGGGAGCACAGCAGACCTCAATTTGATGCTCATTCCTGGATCTTGGTGTTCCTGGTGATCTGTGGTGCTGGTGGGATCACGCAGACTCATCAGTTGATGTCTCATTCCTGATCTTGGTGTTCCTGTGATCTGGGTGCTTGGTGGGAGCACTGCAACCATCATTTGATGTCTCATTCCTGGATCTTGTGTTCCAATGATCTGTGGTGCTTGGTGGAGCACAGCCAACCATCGGTTGATGTCTCTTCCCTGGATCGTGTGTTCCGATGATCTGTGTTGCTTGTGGAGCACAGCATACCATCAGGTTGATGTCTCATTCCTGGGATCTTGGTGTTCTGGTGATCTGTGGTGCTTGGTGGGAGCACTGCCGACATCATGTGGATGTCTCATCCTGATCTTGTTTCCAGATGATCTGTGGTGCTTGTGGGAGCACTGGCAGACCATCAGGTTGATGTCTCATTCCTGGTACTTGTGGTTCCAGATGATCTGTGGTGCTTTGTGGGGGCACAGCAGACCACAGTTGATGTCTCATTCTGGATCTTGTGTTCCGATGATCTGTGTGTGCTTTGGTGGGAGCACAGCAGACCTTCATTTGATGTCTCATTCCTGATCTTGGTGTTCCTGGTGATCTGCGGTGCTTGGTGGGATGCACAGTCAGACCATCAGTTTTTGATGTCTCATTCCTGGATCTTGGTGTTTCCTGGTGATCTGTGGTGCTTGGTGGGAGCACTGTCAGGACCATCAGGTTGATGTCTCATTCCTTGATCTTGTTTCCAGATGATCTGTGTGCTTGGTGGGAGCACAGCAGACATCAGGTTGATGTCCTCATTCCTGGATCTTGTTTTCCAATGATCTGTGGTGCTTGATGGGAGCACAGCAGACCATCGGTTGATGTCCTCATTCTTGGATCTTGGTGTTCCTGTGATCTGTGGTGCTTGGTGGGAGCACAGCAGATCATCAGGTTGACGTCTCATTCCTGGATCCTTGGTGTTCCAGATGATCTGTGTTGTCTTGTGGGAGCACAGCGGACCATCAGGTTGACGTCTCATTCTCCTGGATCTTGGTGTTCCGATGATCTGTGGTGCTTGGTGGGAGCACAGCAGACCCCAGGTTGATGTCCTCAATTCCTGATCTTGTGTTCCAGATGATCTGTGGTGCTTGATGGGATCACAGCAGAACCATCATGTTGATGTCTATTCTGGATCTTGGTGTTTCCTGGTGATCTGTTACGTGCTTGGTGGGAGCACTGCACACCATCAGGTTGATGTCTAATTCCTGATCTTGGTGTTCCAGATGATCTGTGGTGGCTTGGTGGGAGCACTGCGACCATCATTTTGATGTCCTCATTCATGGTCTTGGTGTTCAGATGATCTGTGTTGCTTGGTGGAGCACAGCAGACCATCAGGTTGATGTCTCATTCCTGGATCTTGTGTTCCAGATGATCTGTGGTGCTTGGTGGGAGCACTGCAGACCATCAGGTTGATGTCTAATTCCTGGATCTTGTGTTCCAGATGATCTGTGGTGCTTGGTGGGAGCAAGCAGACCATCAGGTTGATGTCTCATTCCTGATCTTGTGTTCCAGAGATCTGTGGTGGCTTGGTGGGAGCAACTGCAGACCATCAGGTTGATGTCTAATTCTGGATCTTGGTGTTCCAGATGATCTGTGGTGCTTGTTGGGAGCACAGCAGACGCATCAGGTTGATGTCTAATTCTGGAATCTTGGTGTTCACATGAATCTGTGTGCTTGTGGGGAGCACAGCAGACCTCCAGTTGGTGTCTCATCCTGGATCTGGTGTTCCAGATGATCTGTGTGCTTTGTGGGAGCACAGGGCAGACACAGGTTGAATGTCTAATTCCTGGATCTTGGGTTCCTGGGGTGAATCTGTGGTGCTTGGTGGGAGGCACTGCGGACCATCAGGTTTGATGTCTCATTCCTGGATCTTTTGTTCCAGGGTGATCTGTGGGTGCTTGGTGGTAGCACAGCAGACCATCAGGTTGATGTCTAATTCCTGAGTCTGGTGTTCCTGTTGATCTGTGGTGCTTGGTGGGCACAGCAACCCATCAGGTTGGATGGTCTCATTCCTGATCTTTGGTGTTCTGGTGATCTGTGGTGCTTGGTGGAGCACAGCATACCATCAGGTTGATGCTCATTCCTGGGATCCTTGTTGTTCCTGGTGATCTGTGTGGCTTGGTGGGAGCACAGCAGACATCATGTGATGTCTCATTCCTGGATCTTTGTTCCAGATGATCTGTGGTGCTTGGGTGGAGCACAGCCAGACCACAGGTTGATGTCCCATTCCTGATCTTGGGTTCCAGATGATCTGTGTGCATTGGTGGGAGCACAGCAGACAATCAGGTTGATGTTTCATTCCTGTATCTTGGTGTTCCTGGTGATCTGTGTGTGCTTGGTGGGAGCACTGCAGACCTTCAATTTGATGTCTCATTACCTGGTCTTGTGTTACCAGGTATGATCTGTGGTGCTTGGGGGGCACAGCAGACCATCAGGTGACGTCTCATTCCTGGATCTTGTGTTCCGATGATCTGTGTGCTTGGTGGAGCCAGCAACCTCGGTTGATGTCTCATTCCTTGGATCTTGGTGTTCCTGTGATCTCTGGTGCTTGGTGGAGAGCACTGCAGACCATCAGGTTGGATGCTCATTCCTGGTACTTGTGTTCCGAAGTAGTGATCTGTGGTGCTTGTGGGAGCACGCGACCATCAGGTTATGTCTCATTCCTGGATCTTGTGTCCAGAGATTTTGGTGCTTGGTGGAGCACAGCAGACCATAAATTTGATGTCTCATTCCTGGATCTTGGTGTTTCCTGGTGATTCTGTGGTACTTGGTGGAGCACAGCTAGACCATCAGGTTGATGTCTCATTCCTGGATCTTGGTGTTCCTGGTGACTGTGGTGCTGGTGGGACACAGCAACCATCAGGTTGATGTCTCATTCCTGGATCTTGTTTCCAGAGGATCTTAGGTGCTTGGTGGAGCACAGCAGACCTCAGTTTTGATGTCCTCTCCTGATCTTGTGGTTCCAGATTATCTGTGGTGCTTGGTGGAGCACAGCAGCAACCATCAGGTTGATGTCTTCATTCCTGGTCTTGGTGTTCCATATGATCTTAGTGGCTTGGTGAGCACACAAATGACCATCAGTTTGATGTCCTCATTCCTGTATCTTGTGTTCCAATGATCGTGTGCTTGGTGGGAAGCACAGCAGACCATCAGGTTGAATGTCTCATTCCTGGATCTTGTGTTCCAGATGATCTGTGAGTGCTTGGTGGAAGCACAGCGACCATCCAGGTTGATTCTCATCCTTGATTTTGTTCCAGATGATCTGTGGTGCTTGGTGGGAGCAACAGCAGACCTCAGGTTTGATGTCTCATTCCTGGATCTTGTGTTCCCAGATGATCTGTGGTGCTTGGTTGGGGCAAAGCAGATCATCAGGTTGACGTCTCATTCCTGGATCTTGGTGTTTCCAGATGTCTGTGGTGCTTGGTGGGAGCACAGCAGACCATCAGGTTGATGTCTCATTCTTGATCTTGTGTTCCCAGATGATCTGTGGGCTTGGTGTAAGCACAGCAGACCATCAGGTTGACGTCTCATTCCTGGATCTTGGTGTTCCAGAGGATCCTGTGGTGCTTGGTGGAGCACAGCAGACCATCGGTTGATGTCTCACATTCCTGGATCTTGTGTTCCAGAGGATATGTAGTGCTTGGTGGAAGCACAGCAACCATCAGGTTGACGTCTCATTCTTGATCATGTGTTCCAGATGATCGTGGTGCTTGGTGTAGCACAGCAGACCATCAGTGTGATGTCTCTTTCTGATCTTGTGTTCCGATGAAATCTGTGGGCTTGAATGGGTAGCACAGAAGGCCATCGGTTGATGTCTCATTCCTGGATCATGTGTTCCAGATGATCTGTGGTGCGTTGGTGGGAGTCACAGCAGACATCAGGTCGTGTCTCATTCCTGGATCTTATGTTTCCGATGACCTGTGGTGCTTTGTGGGCATCACGAGCAGACCTTCAGTTATGTCTCATTCCGGGATCTTGTGTTCCAGATGATCTGTGTGCTTGGTGGAATCACAGCAGACCATCAGGTTGATGTCTCATCCTTTGATCTTGTGTTCCAGATGATCTGTGGTGCTTGGTGGGCGTCACAGCATACCATTCAGGTTGATGTCTCATTCCTGGAATCTTGGTGTTCGTGGTGATCTGTGTTGCTTGGTGTGAGCACAGCAGACCATCAGGTTTTGGATGTCTCATTCCTGTATCTTGGTGTTCCAGATGATCTGTGGTGCTTGGTGGTGCCATCAGCAACCATCAGGTTGATGTCCTCAATTCCTGGATCTGGCTTGTGTTCCAGATGATCTTGTGGTGCTTGGTGGGCACAGCAGGACCATCAGGTTGATGTTCTTCCTGGATCTTGTGTCCAGATGATCTGTGGTGCTTGGTGGAAAGCACAGCAGACCATCAGGTTTTGATGTCTCATTCCTGGATCTTGTGTTCCCGTGATCTGTGGTGCTTGGTGGGAAGCATCGGCAGACCATCAGGTTGATGTCTCTTCCTGATCTTTTTGTTCGTGGTGATTCTTGTTGCTTGGTGGGAGCACTGCAGACCATTCAGGTTTGATGTCTCATTCCTTGATCTTGTTTTCCACGTGATCTGTGTGCTTGGTGGAGCATAACAGACCATCAGGTTGATGTCTACTTCCTGGATCTTGGTGTTCCTTGTGTCTGTGGTGCCTTGTGGAGCTCAGCAGACCATCAGTTGATGTCTCCGTCTCATTTCCTGGATCTTTTGTTTCCAGATGATCTGTGGTGCTTGTGGAAGCACAGCAGACCATCAGTTGATGTCCTCATTCCTTGATCGTGTGTTCCAGATGATCTGTGTGCTTGGTTGGGCACAGCAGACAATCAGTTGATGTCTCATTCCGGGATCTGGTGTTCCTGGTGATCTGTATATGCTGGTGGGAGCACAGCAGACGATCCGGTTGATGTCTCATTCCCTGGATCTTGGTGTCTTTTCCTGTGATCTGTGGTGCTTGTGAAGCACTGCAGACCACGGTGAATTTCTCAATTCCTGATCTTGGTGTTCCTGGTGGATCTGTGGTGCTTGTGGAACACAGCAGACCATCAGGTTGATGTCTCAGTTTCTGATCTTGGTGTTCCAGATGATCGGTGGTGCCTGTGGGAGCACAGCAGACCATCAGGTTGATGTCCTCATTCCTGGATCTTGTGTTCCAGATGATCTGTGGTGTTGGTGCACGAAGCAGACCATCAGGAGTTTGACGTCTCATTCCCATTCCTAGGAATCTTGTGGTTTCCAGATGATATGTGGTCTTGGTGCACAGCAGACCATCAGGTTGACGTCTCATTCACTGGATCTTGGTGTTCCTGGTGATCTGTGGTGCTTGGTGGGAGCACAGCAACCATCAGGTTGATGTCCTCTTCTGGATTCTGGTGTTCCAGATGATCTAGTGTGCTTGGTGGAGCACAGCAACCATCACGGTTGATTCTCATTCCTTGATCGTGTGTTCCATGTATGTCTGTGGTGCTTGGTGGGAGCACAGCAGACCATCAGGTTGATGTCCTCATTCTGGATCTTGGTGGTCCAGACGATCTGTGGTGCTTGGTGGGAGCACAGCCGACCATCAGGTTAACTTCCTCATTCCTGGATCCTTGGTGTTCCTGTGATCTGTGGTGCATTGGTGGGAGAACGCAGACCATCAGGTTTGATGTCTCATTCCTGGATCTGTGTTCCAGATGATTCTGTGTTTGCTTGGTGGGAGCCACAGCAGACCATAATGTTGATGTCTCATTCCTGGATCTTTGTGTCCAGATATCTGTGGTGCTTGGTGGGAGCCAGCAACCATCAGGTTGATGTCTCATGCCTGATCTTGGTGTTCAGATGATCTGTGTGCTTGTGGAAGCACGCATGACCATCAGGTTGATGTCTCATTCTGATCTTGGTGTTCCAGATGAGCTGTGTGCTTGTTGGGAGCACAGCAACCATCAGTTTTGATGTCTCATTCTGGATCTTGGTGTTCCAGATGACTGTGTTGCTTGGTGGGAGCACAGCAGAACATTCAGGTTTGACGTCTCTTCCTGGATCTTGGTGTCCTGTGATCTGTGTTGCTTGGTGGAGCACAGCAGACCATCAGGTTGATGTCGCATTCCTGGATCTTGTGTTCCAGATGATCTTTGTGCTTGTGGGAGCACAGCAGACCATCAGGTTGATGTCTCATTCTGATCTGTGTTCCAGACATGATTGCTGTGGTGCTGGGTGGGGCAAGCAGACCATCAGGTTGATGTCTCATTCCTGGATCTTGGTGTTTTCCAGATGATCTGTGGTGCTTAGTGGGAGCAAGCAGAACCATCAGGTTAATGTTCTCATTCCTGATCTTGGTGTTCCACATGATCTGTGGTGCTTGGTGGGAGCACAGCAGACCATCAGGTTGATTCTCATTCCTGATCTTTGTGTTCCATATGATCTGTGTGTGCTGTGGAGCACAGCAGACCATCATGTTGACGTCTCTTCCTGGTCTTGGTGTTCCGATGATCTGTGGTGCTTGGGGGGAGCACAGCAGACCATCGGTTATGTCTCATTCCTGGATCTTTGTTCCAGATGAGCTTTGTGTTTGGTGCACAGCGACCATCCGGTTGACGTCTCATTCCTGGCTCTTGTGTTCAGATGATCTGTGGTGTTTGTGCACAGCAGACCATCAGGTTGACGTCTCATTCCTGGATATTGGTGTTCCTGGTGATCTGTGGTGCCTTGGGGAGCACTGCAGACCATCAGGTTGATGTCCTCATTCCTTGGATCTTTGGTGTTTCCTGGTGATCTGTGGTGCTTGGTGGGAGGCACAGCAGACCATCAGGTTGACGTCCTCATTCCTGATCTTGGTGTTCCTGTGATCTGTGGTGCTTGGTGAAGCACTGCAGACCACATGTTGATGTCCTCATTCCTGATCTGTTTGTTCCCTGGTGATCTGTGGGGCTTGGTGGTACACTGCAGACCATCAGGTTGATGCTCATTCCCTGATCTTGGTGTTTCCTGGTGATCTTGTGGCGCTTGGTGGGAGCACAGGCAGACCATCAAGTTGATGGTCTCATTCCTGGATCTTGTGTTCCAGATGATCTGTGGTGCTTGTGGGAGCAACAGCAGCCAATCAGGTTGAATATCTCATTCATGGATCTTGTGTTCCTGGTGATACTGTGGTGCTTGGTGGGAGCACAGCAGACCATCAGGTTGATGTCTCATTCCTGGGATCTTGGTTTTGTTCCTGTTGATCTGTGGTGTACTTGGTGGGGAGCAACCAGCAGACCATCCAGGTTGATGTCTCAATTCCTGGATCATTGGGTTGTTCCAGTATGATCTGTGGTCGCTTGGTGGGAGCACAGCAAGACCACATTCAGGTTGATGTCTCATTCCTTGGGATCATTGGTTTTGTTCCTTGATGATATGTGTGGTCTTGGTGGAGCAACAGCAGTACCATCAGGTTGATGTCTCATTCCTGGATCTTGGTTTGTTACCTGGATTGATCTGGTGGTTGGGGGGCTTTGGGGGGTTGGGTTAGCACAGCAGACCATCAGGTTGATGTTCATTCCTGGATTTTTCCTTAATCATTGTGTTCCAGATGATCTGTGGTTGCTTGGGGGGTGGGAAAGCACCAGCAGACCCATCAGGTTGATGTCTCAATTCCTGGATCTTGGTTTTGTTCCTGGATGATCTTGTTGGTTGCTTGGTGGGCGCACAGCAGACCATCATGGTTGATGTCTCATTCCTGGATCTTGTGTTCCAAATATGATCTGTGGGTGCTTGGTGGGGAGCACAGCAGGACCATTCAGGGTTGATGTCTCATTCCTGGATTTCATGGTGGTTTCCAGATGATCGTGGTGGGCTTGGTGGAGCACAGCAGACCATCGGTTGGGATGTCTCATTCCTGGGAATCCCCTTGTGTTCCAGATGATCTGTGTGCTGGTGGGAGCACAGCAGACCATCAGGTTGATGTCTCATTCCTTGATCTTGTTGTTTCCAGATGATCTGTGGTGCTTGTTGTGGGAGCACAGGCAGACCATCAGTTGTTGATGTCTCATTCCGCTGGATCTTGGGTTTTACCTGGCGTGATCTGTGGTTGCTTGGTGGGAGCACAGCAGATCCATCCAGGTTATGATTTCTCATTCCTTGGATCTTGGTGTTTCCTGGATGATCTTGGTTTGTTGCTTGGTGGGGAGGCACAGCAAGACCATCAGGTTGATGTCCTCATTATCCTGGATCTTGGTGGTTCCTCGGATGATCTGTGGTTGGCTTGGTGGGAGCACAGAAGACAACATCAGGTTGATGGATCATTCCTGGATCTTGTGTTCCAGATGATCTGTGGTTATTGGTGGGAGCACAGCAGACCATCAGGTTGAGTCTCATTCCTGGATCTTGTGTTCCAGATGATCTGTGGTGCCTTGGTGGGAGCACAGACAGACCATCAGGTTTGATGTCTCATTCCCTGGATCTTGTCTTCAGATGATCTGTGGGCTTGGTGGGACGCACACCGCCAGACCATCAGGTTGATGTCCATTCCTTGATCTTGTTGTTCCAGATGATCTTGGTGCTTGGGGGCGCACAAGCAGACCATCAGGTTGAGAACTAATCCTGGATTTTGGTGTTCGTGGTGATCGGGGTGCTTGGTGCGGAGCATGACAGACCATCAGGTTGAGTCTCATTCTTGATATTGTGTTCACATGATCGTGGTGGCGTTGGGGTGGGGAGCACAGCAGAACCATCATGTGATGTCCTAATTTCCTGGATCTTGGTTTGGTGTTCCTGCCTGGTGATACTGTGGTGCTTGGTGGGAGCTCGCAAGCGAAGACCATTCCAGGTTGGATGTCCTTCATTTCCTGGATCTTGGTTGTTTCCTCAGATGATCGGTTGTTGGGCTTGGTGTAAGCAACAGCAGCCATCCCAGGTTGATGTCTCATTCCTTGATCGTGTGTTCCAGGATTGATCTGTTGTGCTTGGTTGGGAGCACAGCAGGACCATTCATTTTGATGTCCTCATTTCCTGGATCTTTGGGGGTGTTCCTCGTTTGATCTGTAGGTGCTTGGTAGGGAGGCACAGCATACCATCAGGTTGATGTCCTCATTCCTGGATCTTTGGTGTTTCCTGGTGATCTGTGGTGCTTTTTTGGGTGGAAGCACTGGCAGACCATCAGGTTTGACGTTCATCATTTCCTGGATCTTGTGTTCCAGATTGGATCTGGTGGGGGGGGGGGGTGGCTTGGTGGGAGCACAGCAAGACCCGTCAGGGTTGATGTCTCAATTTCCCTGGGAATCCTGTGTTCCAAGATGATTTCCCATGGTGGTGCTTGGTGGGAGCACAGCAGACCATCAGGTTGAATGACTCATTCCTGGATTTCTTAATGTTCCGATGTCTTGGTGGGTGCTTTGGTGGGAGCACAGCAGAGGACCATCAGGTTGATGTCCTCTTTTTCCTCCATTCCTTTTCCTGGATAACATTGTGTTCCAGATGATTCTGTGGGTTGCTTGGTGGGAGCACAGCTGACCATCAGGTTGATGTCTCATTTCCTGGATGGCTTGTGTTCCAAGAAATGATCTGTGGGGTGCTTGATTGGGAGCACAGCAACCATCAGGCGGTTTTGATGTCTCATTTCCCTGGATCATTGTTGTTCCAGATGATGCTGTGGTTGCGTTGGTGGGAGCACAGCAGACCGATCAGGTTTGATTGTCCTCTTCCCTCCTGGATCCTATTCCTTTGTGTTCCCTTGGTTTTGGTCCTGTGGTGCTTGGTGGAAGCACTGCAGACGCCATGGTGACGATCTCATTTGCCTGGATCTTTGTGTTCCAGATGGATCCCTGGTGGGTGCTGGGTGGGGAAGCACGCAGACCTGCTGTGTTTGTGTCTCTTTCCTGGATCATGGTGTTTCCACAGAATGACTGTGGTCTTGGGTGGGGAAGGCAACAAGGGCAGACAATCCAGGTTGATGGTACTGTTCCTAGGATCAATGTTGTTTTCGCAAGAAATGGATCTGTGGTGCTTGGTGGGAGCCACAAGCAAGACCATCAAGGTTGATGTCTCAATTCCTGAATCCCTTTAATGTTCGGCAGGATGAGTCTGTGGTGGCTTTATGGGGAAGCACAGCAGGAACCATCAGGTTGATGTCCTCTTTCCTGGAATCGTGTGTTCCATATTGGATTCTGTGGTGCTTTGTTGGGGGGAAAGCACAGCAGACCATGCGGTTGATGTCTCAATTCCTCCCTGGATCTTATGTGTTCCAAGATGATCTGTGGTGCTTGGTGGGAGGGCACGCAAAGAGACCATCAGGTTTGATGTCTCATTCCTGGATCGTTGTGTTCCAGAGATGATTCTGGGTGCTTGGTTGGGGCACAGCAACCATCAGGTTTGATGTCTCTTTTTTCCCCCTCCTGGATCTCATGTTCCAGCTGATCTGTGGTGCTTGGTGGGGAGCACAGCAGGCCATTCATGGATTAGGATGTCTCATTTCCTGATGGCTATGATGTTTCCCCAGATGATCTGTGGTGCTTGTGGGGCAGCAGCAGACCAGTTCAGGTTGATGTCCTTCAGCCCTTGGATTTTGTGTTCCCAGATGGATCTTGTTGTTGCCTTGGTGGAAGCACAGCAGACCATCAGGATTATGTTCTCATCATTCCGGGTTGATCTTGTGGGTTCCAGATTGATCTGTGTGCTTGGTGGGAGCACAGCGAGACCATCAGGTTGATGGTCTCATTCCTGGATCTTGGGTGTTCCGTTGGTGATCATGTGGTGCTTGGCTGGGATTACAGCAAGACCTCTGTGTGATGTCCTAAATTCCTGGATTCTTGGTGTTCTCCTGTGATCTGTGGTGCTGTGGTGGGGAGCCAGCAGACCATCAGGTTGATGTCTCATTCCTGGATCCTTGTTTTTCCAGATGATCTGTGGGGTTCTTGGTGGGGAGGCACAGCAGACCATTCGGGTTGAATGTCTCATTCCTGGATCTTTGGTGTTTCCCTGGTGATCTGGTGGTGCTTGGTTGTTAGCCAGCAGACCATAAGGTTGAATGTCTCATTCCTGGATTCTTGGTGTCTTCAGGATTGGATCTGCGGTGCTTGGTGGGAAGCACAGCAGACCATCAGGTTGATGTCCTAATTCCTGATCATAATGTTCCAGAGTTATCTGTGGTGCTTTGGTGGGAGCAAAGCAGACCATCATGTTGTGTCCTCATTCCTGGATTCTTCTTGTGTTTCCAGATGATCTGTTGTTGCGTTGGGGGGTGGGATCACAGCAGACCATGCAGTTTGATGTCCCTCATTCCTGGATCTTGGTTGTTCCAGATGGTCTGTGGTGGTCTTGGGTGGGAGCACAGCAGACCATGCCAGGTTTGATGTCGCTTCATGTCCTGGATTCCTTGGTGTTCCAAGATGATTCTGTGGTGCTTTGGTGTGAGCAACAGCAAATTCATCCATGGTTGGAGGTCTCATCGCCTTTTGGGAATCATGTGGTCCAGTATAATCTGGTGGTGCTTGGTGGGGAGCACAGCAGAACCATTCAAGGTTGATTCTCATTCCTGGATCATTGTGTTTCCAGATGATCTTTGTGGTGCTTGGTGGGCGCACAGCATGACCACAGGTTGATGTCTCAATTCCTGGAATCCTTGGTGTTCAGATGATCTGTGGTGCTTTGGGGGAAGCACAGCAAACCATCAGGTTGTGATGTTCGATTCCTTGATTCCTTGGTGTTCCAATGATCTTGGTTGGTGCCTTCGGTGGGAAGGCACGCAGAACCATCAGGTTGATGTCTCATTTCTCATTCCTGGATCTTCTTCGGTGTTCCTGGTGATTTCTGTGGTGCTTGGTGGGGAGCACTGCAAACCATCAGGTTGAATGTCCTCATAGTCCTGGATCATGTTGGTGCAGATTTGAGCCTGTGGTGCTTGGTGGAAGCACAGCCGGAACCATCGAGGTTGAGGTCTTTTACATTCCTTGATTCCTTGTGTTCCAATGTCTGTGGTGCTTGGTGGGAAGCAAAAAAAAAAAAAAAAAAAACAGCAAAAAAAAAAAAAAAAGGAACCAAATCAGGTTGAATGTCTTCATTCCTGGATCTTTGGTTGTTCCAGATTGAACTGTGGTTCTTGGTGGGGAGCACAGCAGTACCATCAGGTTGATGTCTCAATTCCTGGATCTTGTGTTCCAGGATTGATCTGTGGTGCTTGGTGGGAGGCACGGGCAGACCATTCCAGGTTGATGTCTTCATTCCTGGATTCCTTGGGGTTTTCCGTTGGTTATCTGTGGTGCTTGGTGGGGAGCACTGCAGCCATCAGGCAGGGTTGATGTCTTCATTTCCTTGATCTTGTTTTCCTGGTTATCTGTGGTGCTTGGGGTGGGAGCACATCAGACCATCAATTTGATGTCCTCCTTCCTGGATTTTGTGTTCCCAGAATTTATCTGGGTGCTTGGTGGAGCACAGCAGCCCATTCCGGTTGATGTCTTCATTCCTTGATCTTGTTGTTCCCGATGTCTTGTGGTGCTTGGTGGAGCACGCAGGACCATTTTTTCAGGTTTGATGCTTCATTGGCCTGGATCTCTTGTGTTCCAATGATTCTGTGGTGCTTGGTGGGAGCCACAGGCGAAACCCGCGGGTTGTGTCTCATTTCCCTGGATTCTTCTTGGTGTTTCCTGGTTGATCTGTGGGTGCTTGGTGGGTATCACAGTTCCGCAGGGCCCATTAAGGTTGATTTGTTTCCTCGATTTCCTGGATCTTGTGTTCCAGATGATCCTGTTGTTGGCTTGGTGGGAGCACAGCAGACCTCAGGTTGATGTCTATTTCCTGGATCATGTGTTCCAGATGATCTGTTGGTGCTTGGTGGGGTCCAACCAGCAAGACGCATACCAGTTTGATGTCTTCATTCCTGGATCTTGTTGGTTCCAAGATGATCTGTGGTGCTTGGTGGGAGCAACAGCAGGACCCATCAGGGTTTGATTTCTCATAATTCCCTGGATCTTGAGTGTTCCAGATTTGAATCTGGTGGTGCTTGGGTGGGAGCACAGCATGACCATTCAGGTTGATTTGTCCTCAGATTTCCTGGATCTTGGTGGTTCCCAGATTGGTTCTGTGGAATGGGCTTGGTGGTAGCAACAGCAGACCATCAGGGTTGATGTCTCCAGTTTCCTGGATCATTGGTGTTCCATATGATCTTTTGGTGGCGTTTGGTGTGAGCAACAGGCAGGACCATCAGGTTTTGGATGTTCGCTCATTCCTGGATCATGGGTGTCCAGATGATCTGTGGTGCTTGGTGGGAAGCACAGGCGAACCATCAGGTTGATTTCTCAATTCCTGGATCTTGTGTTCCAGATTGATCCTTTGGTGCTTGGTGGGAGCACATCATTACCATCAGGTTGATTTGTCTCATTTCCTGGTATCATGTGTTCGCATATGATCTGTGGTGCTTGGTTGGGGAGCACAGCAGAACCATCGGTTGATGTTTCTCATTCCTGGATCTCTTGGTGTTTCCAGATTGATCTGTGGTGCTTGGTGAAGCACAGCAGACCATTCCAGTTGATGTCTTCATTTTTCCTTGAATCTTGTTAGTTTCCCAGATGATCTGTGGTGCTTGGTGGGGAGCACCTAAGCAGGCGCTCAGGTTGATGTCTCATGTCCCCTGGATTTTGTTGTGTCGTGGTGATTGTGGTGCTTGGTGGGAGCACACTGCAGGACCATCAGGTGATGGTCTCATTCCTTTGGATCTTGGTGTTCCAACTGGATCTGTGAGTGCTTATTTGGAAGCACAGCAGACCAGGGATCAGGTTGATGTCTTCATTTCCTGGATCTTGGTGTTCCTGGTGATCTGTGGTGTACTTTGGTGGGGAAGCCCAGCAGCCAATCCAGGTTTGATTGTCTACATTCCTGGAATCTTGTGTTTCCAGATTGATCCTTTAAGTGCTTGGTGGGAAGCACAGCATGACCATCAACTTGGAATGTCTTCGGATTCTGGGATCTTGGTGTTCCTGGTGATCTGTGGTGCTTGGTGGGAGCAAGCAGAAGCCATCCAGGTTTGATGTCTCATTCCTTGATTCCTTGGTGTTCCTGGTGATGCCTTGTTTTGGTGCCTTGGTGGGTAGCAACAGCAGACCGATCAGGTTGATGTCTAATTCCTGGATCTTGGTGTTCCTTGGTGGATCTGTGGTGCTTGGTGGGAAGGCAATGCAGACCATCAGGTTGATGTGCCCCCTCAATTTTCCTGGATCTTTTGTGTTTCCAGATAATCTGGTGGTGCTTTGGTGGGAGCACAGGCAGGACCATACATGTTGGATGTCTCATTTCCTGGATCTTTGGTGGGTTTCCAGATGATCTGTAGTGCTTGGTGGAAAAGCACAGGCAGACCATCCAGTTGTTGATGTCTCATTCCTTGGATCTTTTGTTTCCAGATGAATCTTGTGGTTGCCTTGGTGGGAGCACAGCAGGACCATCAGGTTTGACATCTCATTCCCTGGAATCTTGTGTTCCGATTGGATTCTGGTAATGCTTGGTGGGAGCACTGCAAGAACCATCCGGTTGACGTTCTCATGTCCCTGGATCTCTTGGCTTGGTGTTCCTGGTGAATTCTGGGTATTGCCTTGGTGGGAAGCACAGCAAGACCATCAGTTGAATGTCTATTCCTGGATCTTAGTGTTCCTGGTGATCTGTGGTGCTTGGTGGGGAGCACAGAAGACCATCAGGTTGATGTCTCATTCCTGGATCTTGGTGTTTCCTGGTGATCTGTGTGCTTGTTGGAGCACGCAGACCATCAGGTTGATGTCTCATTCCTGGATCTTGTGTTCCAGATGATCTGTGGTGCTTGGTGGGAGCACTGCAGACCATCAGGTTGATGTCTCATTCCTGGATCTTGTGTTCCAGATGATCTGTGGTGCTTGGTTGGAGCACAGCAGACCATCAGGTTGATGTCTCATTCCTGGATCTTGTGTTCCAGATGATCTGTGGTGCTTGGTGGGAGTACAGCAGACCATCAGTTGTGTCTCTTCCTGATCTTGTGTTCCAGATGATTTGTAGTGCTTGGGGGTGGGAGCACAGCAGACCATCATTTGATGTCCTTCTCTTGGATTCCTGGTCTTTTGGTGTTCCTGGTGATCTGTTGTACTTGGTGGGGCCACACGCACCATCAGGTTGATGTCTCATTCCTGGATCTTGTGTTCCTGGTGATCTGTTGGTGCTTGGTGGAGCACAGGCGACCATTCAGGTTGATGTTCACATTCCTGAATCTTGGTGTTCCTGGTGATCTTGGTGGCTTTGGTGGGAGCACAGACCATCAGGGGTGATGTCTCATTCCTGGATCTTGGTGTTCCTGGTGATCTGTGGTGCTTGGTGGGAGCACAGCAGACCATCAGGTTGATGTCTCATTCCTGGATCTTGGTGTTCCTGGTGATCTGTGGTGCTTGGTGGGAGCACAGCAGACCATCAGGTTGATGTCTCATTCCTGGATCTTGGTGTTCCTGGTGATCTGTGGTGCTTGGTGGGAGCGCATCGAGATCCATTCCAGGTAGTTGATGTCTCATTCCTGGATCTGTTGTTCAGATGCTCTGTGGTGCTTGGTGGGAGCACTGCAGATTCCATCAGGTTGATGTCATCTGATCCTGGATCTTGGTGTTCCGTTCCTGGTGATCTGTGGTGCTTGGTGGGAGCGCTCCAGACCATCAGTTTGACGTCTCATTCCTGGATCTTGGTGTTCCGTTCCTGGTGATTTGTGGTGCTTGTTGGGGAGCACTCCAGACCATCAGTTTGTGACATCTCATTCCTGGATCTTGGTATCCGTGTGATCTGTGGTGCTTGGTGGGAGCGCTCCAGACCATCAGTTTGACGTCTCATTCCTGGATCTGGTAATCCTGTGATCTGTGGCTCTTGGTGGGAGCGGTGGCAGCCTCATGTTGAGGTCTCATTCCTGGATCTTGGTGTTCTGGTGATCTGTGGCGATTGGTAAGGAAGCACTGCAGACCATCAGTTTGACGTCTCATTCCTGGATCTTTGTGTCCTGTGATCTGTGGCGCTTGGTGGGAGCACTGCAGACCATCAGTTTGACATCTCATTCCTGGATTTCTTGGTAATCTGTGTGCTTGTGGGAGCATTCCTGCATACCATCATTGTTGACATCTCATTCCTGGATCTTGGTAATCCTGGTGATCTGTGGTGCTTGGTGGGACGCTCCAGACCATCAGTTGACATCTCATTCCTGATCTTGGTAATCCTGTGATCTGTGGTGCTTGGTAGGAGCGCTCCAGACCTTAACAGTTTGACGTCATTCCTGGATCTTGGTAATCTGGTGATCTGTGGTGCTTGGTGGGAGCGCTCCAGACCATCAGTTTGACCATCTCATTCCTGGATCTTGGTAATCTTTGGTGGGGGGGTTGGATCTGTGGTGCTTTGGTGGGAGCGCTCCAGACCAATCATTTGTTTGACATCTCATTCCTGGATCTGGTAATCCTGGTGGATCTGTGGCTTCCTTGGTGGGAGCGCTGCAGGCCATCAGTTTTTGACATCTCATTCCTGGATTCTTGGTAATACCTGGTGATCTACGGCACTGGGGTGGGAGCGCTGCAGACCATCAGGTTGAGGTGTCATACCTGGATCTTGGTGTCCGTGATCTGTGGGCACTTTGTGGGAGCACTGCAGAGCCATCAGGTTGAGGTCATCATTCCTTGGATCTTGGTGTTCCTGTGATCTGTGGCACTTGATGGGAGCAACTGCTTGACCATCAGGTTGAGGTCTCATTCCTGGACTTGGTGTTCCTGTTGAGCCTGGGGTGCTTGGTGGGAGCACAGCAGACCATCATTGATGTCTTCAGGTCCTGGAATCTTGGGTGTTCCAGATGATCGGTGGTGCTTGGTGGGAGCCACACATACCATCATGGTTGATGCTCATTTCCTGATTCCTTGTGTTCCAAATGTCGTTGGTGCTTGGTGGAGCCACAGCATAACCATCAGGTTGAATGTCTCTTTCCTGGATCTTGGTGTTCCTTGGTGGATCTGTGGTGGCTTGGTTGGGAGCACAGCAGACCATCCAGGTTGATTGTCCATTCCTGGATTCTTGGTGTTTCCATTTCTGGATCTGTGGTGCTTGGTTGGGAAGCACAGCAGACAATTCCGGGTGATTGTACCTCTTCCTGAGCTTGGTGTTCCTTGGTGGAATCTGTGGTTTGCTAGGTTGGAGCCCAGCAGACCATCATGTTGATGTCCCCCTCATTCCTGGATCTTTTTTGGTGTTCCAGATGATCTGTGGTGCTTTGGTGGGAGCACAGCAGACTCATCAGGTTGATGTCTCATTCCTGGATCTTGTGTTCTCAGATATCTTTGGTGCTTGGTGGGAGCGCATCCAAACCATGCAGGTTGATGTCTCAATTCCTGGATCTTGGTGTTCCAGATGATCTGTGGTTGGCTTGGTGGGAGCGCAGCAGAACCATCCATGGTTGATGTCTCATTCCTGGGATCTTGGTGTTTTTCTGGTGATTTCTGTGGTGCTTGGTGGAAGCACTGCAGACCATCAGGGTGTGACGTTCTCATTCCTATTGATCTTGGTGTTGTTCCTGTGATCTGGTGGTGCTTGGTGGAAGCATTGCAGACCATCAGGTTGACGTCCTCATTTCTGGACTTGGTGTTCCTTAGTTGGATCTGTTGGTGCCTTGTTGGAAAGCCCTGCAGACCATCAGGTTGATTGTCTTGGATTCCTGGAATCCTTGGTGTTCCTGGTAATCTGTGTGCTTGGTGGAAGCCATTGGCAGGACCATTGAGGTGACTCTCATTTTCCTGGATCTTGGTGTTCCCTTTTGGATAACCTGTGGTTCTTGGTGGAAGCACTGCAGCCATCAGGTTGATAGTCTTTCATTCCTGGTCTTTGGTTCCAGTGAATCTATTGGTGCTTGGGGGGCTCAGCACCGGACCATCAGGTTTGATGTCTCATTTCCTGGATCTTTGGTGTTCCTGATTGATCTGTGGTGCTTGGGCTGGAAGCGCAGCTTTAGACCATGCATCTTGAATGTCTCCATTCCTGGATCTTGGTGTTTTCCTGGGTGATCTTTGGTGGTGCTTGGTGGAAAGCACTGCAGACCATTTCAGGGTTGACTTGTCATTCCTGGATTCCTTGGGGTTCCTTTGATTACTTGTTGGGTTGCCTTGGTTGAAGCTATTGGGACAGACCCCATCCAGGTTGACGTCCTCATTTACTGGATCTTGTGTTCCTTGGTTGGGATCTGTGGTGCTTGGTGAACGCACTGCAGCCCATCAGGTTTGATGGTCCTCATTCCTAGGATCTTGGTGTCTCCTGGTAATCTTGTTGGTTGCCTTGGTAGGGAAGCATTGCATACATCATTTGACGTCCTCATTTCTGGATCTTGGGTTGTTCCTTGGTTGGGATCTGTGGTGCTTGGTGGAATCACTGCATAACCATCCAGGTTGATGGTCTTCTTCCTGGATCTTGGTGTTTCTGGTTATATTTGGTGCCCTTGGTTGAAGCACTGCAGACCGCATTAGTTGATTTCTCAATTTCCTGGGATCGGTGTTCCAGATTTGGGAATCTGTGGTGCTTGGTGGGAAACCACAGCGACATCAGGTTGAGGTGGTCATTCCTGTATTCCTTGGTGTTCCAGATGATCTTTGGTTGTTGCCGTTGGTGGGAGCACTGCCGACCATCATGTTGAGTTCGTATTCCTTGGATCTTGGGCGTTCCTGGTTATCTGTGACGCAAATGGTGGGAGCGTTGGGAAGCGTCACCAAACCCTCATGTTGATGTCTCATTCCTGGATCGTTGGTGTTCCTGGGTGATTCTTGTGGTGTGCTTGGTGGGAGCAAGCAGACATCAGTTTATGTCCTTCCTGATCTTGGGTTCCTGGGATTCTGTGTTCCTTGGTGGGAGGCGAAGCGAGATTCCACACCTCGGTTATGTCCTTCAGGTCCGGGATTTCTTGGTGTTGCAATATGAATCTGGTGGCTTGTCTTGTGGTAGCAAAAGCAGACCATCAGGGTTGATGTCTCATTCCTGGATCTTGGTGTTGTCCCGGTGATCTGTGGGTGCTTGGTGGGTAGCACTGCAGACCATCAGGTTTGATGTCTCATCCTGGATCTTGTGTTCCAGATGATCTTTGGTGGTGCTTGGTGGGGCAGCACAGGCTGACCATCAGGTTTGATGTCTCATCCCTGGATCTTTGTGTTCCCATATGATTCTGTGGTGTCCGTTGGTGGGAGCACTGCCAGACCATCAGGTTGATGTTCTCATCCCTGGTATCTTGTGTTCCAAGATGATCTGTGGTGCTTTGTGGGAGCACAGCAAAGAACCATACAAGGTTTTGATGTCTCATCCCTGGATCTTGTGTTCCGATGTATCTGGTGGTGCTTTGTGGAGCACAGCTGCCACCAAATCAGGTTGATGTCCTCAATCCCTGGGATCTTTGTGTTTTTCCAAATGATCTGTGGTGCTTTGGTTGGGAGCACAGCAGACCATCACAGGTTTTTGATGTCTCATTCCTGAATCTTTTGGTGTTTTCCAGAATGATCTTTGGTGTTCTTAGGGGTGGAAGCCACTGCAGACCATCCAGGTTTGAGATGTCATTTTCCATGGATCTTGGTTGTTTCCAGAATGATCTGGTGGTGCTTGGTGGCAAGTCACTGGGGGGGGCAGACCATCAGGTTGATTTGTCCTCATTCCTGGATCTTTGGGTTTGTTCCCCAGATGATCTGTGGTGTACTTGGTGGGGAGCACAGCAGACCATCAGGTTGAATGTCTCATTCCTGGATCTTGTGTTCCAGGATGAATTCTGTGGGTGCTTGGTGGGAGCACAGCTGACCATGCCGGGTTTGATGTCTCCATTCCTGGCCTGTTTTGTTTCCAGATGATCTGTGGTGCTTTGGTTGGGAGCACAGCACACCATCAATTTTTTGATGTCTCATTTCCCTGATGTTGGTTGGTTCCTGGTGATCTGTGGTGGCTTGGTGGGAGCACAGCAAAGAACCCATCGGGTTTTTGAGGGTCTCATTTCCCTGGATCTTTGGTGTTTCCAGATGATCTGGTTGGTGCTTGGTGGGAGCCCACTGCAAGTACCATCAGGTTGACTTGTCTCATTCCTGGATTTCTTGGTGTTCCCTGGGTGATTCTGTGGTGGCTTTGGTGGGAGCACTGCAGACCATCAACTTGATGGTTCCTTCCATTCCTTGGAGTCTTGGTGGTTTCCAGATGATCTGGTGGTGCTTTGGTGGGAGCACTGCAAGACCATCAAGGATTGATGTCTCCATTCCTTGGAATCTTGGTGTTCCAGATGATCTGTGGTGCTTGGTGGGTGGAGCACAGCAGCCTCATCAGGTTGATGGTCTCATCCTGGATTTCTTGGTTTTTCCTGTGATCTGTGGTTGCTTGGTGGGAGCAACAGCCGCAGACCATCAGGGTTTGATTTGTCTCATTCCTGGATCTTGTGTTCCAGATGATCCTTTGTGGTGCTTGGTGGGTAGCACAGCAGACCATCAGGATTGATGTCCTCATTCCTGGATCTTGGTGTTCCGCTGGTGATTGTGTGGCTTGGCTTAGGTGGGAGCACAGCAGACCATCATGGTTTGATGTCTCATTCCTGGATCCCTTGTGTTCCATATGATCTGTGGGGGTGCTTGGTGGGAGCACAGCAGACCATCAGGTTGATGTCCTCATTTGGACCATGGTATTCCTTTAGTTCCAATGATCTGTGTGCTTGGGGTGGGAGCACTTTAGACCATCAGGTTGATGTCTCATTCCTGGATCTTGGTGTTTTTCCCAGATGATCTGTGGTTGCTTTGGTGGGAGCACAGCAATACCATCAGGTTGATGTCTCCTTTCCTGGATCTTGTGTTCCAAATGATCTGTGGTGGCTTGGTGGGTAGCACAGCATACCATGAGGGTTGATGTCTCTTTTCCTGGATCCTTGGTGTTCCTGGTGATCTGTGGTTGCTTGGTGGGCGCACAGCCAGACCATCAGGATTGATGGTCTCATTCCCTCCTGGATCTTGGTGGGTTCCAGATGATCTGTGGTTTTGCTTGGTGGGAGCACCAGCGACAATCAAGGGTGATGTCTCCCATTCCTGGATCTTGGTGGTTTCCATAATGATCTGTGGTGCTTAGGTGGGAGCACGGCAGACCTGCATTTGATGTCCTCTTCCTGTCTTGGTGTTCCAGGATTGATTCTGTGGTGCTTGGTTGGGAGCAATGGCATACCATCGGTTGATGGCTTCTTCTGGATCTTGGTTTTTCCAGCTGATCTGTGGTGCTTTGGGGGTGGGCGCGCAGCAGACCATCAGGGTTGAATGTTCTGCCATTCCTGGATCTTGGTGTTCCAGATGATCTGTTGGTGCTTGGTGTGGGAGCGCAGCAGACCATCAGGTTGATGTCATTCATTCCTGGATCTTGCTGGTGCTCAGATGATCTGTGGTTCTTGTGGGAGCGGCAGCCATTGGTGATGTCCTCGAAGCATTCTGGAATCTGGTGGTCCGTTGATCGTGGTGTTGGTGGAAGCACTGAGACCATCAGGGTGATGTCTCATTCCTGGATCTTGGTGTTCCTGGTGATCTGTGGTGCTTGGTGGAAGCATGCAGACCATCAGGTTGAGCTCAGTCTCATCTGGTGGTTCAGATGATCTGGTGGTTTGACTTGGGGTGAGAGCCAAGCAGCCATCAGGTGTGACGTCTCATTCTGGCTCTTGGTGTTCAGATGGATGGTGGTGCTTGGGTGGAAGCACTGCAGACCATCAGGGTGATGTCTCATTCCTGGATCTGTGTTCCATGGATGATCTGTGGTGCTTGGTGGGAGCACGCAGGACCATCAGTTGAGTCTTCCAGTCCGGGATCTTGGGGTTCAGGATGATCTGTTGGTGCTTGGTGGGAAAGCACTGCTGACCATCTTGGTGCGTTCCTGTTCCGATCTGTTTGGTGAACTGTGGGCTTGGTGGAAGCATGCAGGACATTCCAGATGTCTTCATGCTGGACTTGTTGTTCCATGATATTGTGGTTGCTTGGGGGGAGCCACAAGAAGACCATCAGGTTGGATGTCTTCCCATTCCTGGAATGCTCCGGGTGTTCCATTATGATCTGGGTGCTTGGCTCGGGGACCAGCACAAGGCAGACAATCAGGTTGAGTCTCATTCCTCCGGATCTTGGAATGTGTTTCCTCCAGGCCGTGATATGTGTGCGGATTGGCCTGAGTGGGAGCACTGCAGACCATCAGGTTGAGTCTCATTCCATGGATTCTGGAGTTTCCAGATGATTATGGTGCTGGTGGATCACCTGCAGGACAATAAGTGAGGTCTCATTCCATTGTCTTGCGTTCCTGCTTACCTGTGACGGCCAGTGGTGGGGAGCGATCTTGGTGGTGGCTTGGTGGGCACACTGCCAGACCATCAGGTTGATGTCTCATTCCTGGATCTTGTGTTCCTTGGTGATTGTGGTGCTTGGTGGGAGCAACAGCAGACCATCAGGTTGAGGTCTTCATTCCCTGGAATCTTCGGGTGGTCCAAATTTGATTACTTGGTGGTTGGCTTGGGTTGGGAGCACGCAGACCATCAAGGTTGAGGTTCTTTATTCCTGGATCTTGGGTTCCTGGTTATTCTGGTTGACCCCCCCCAGGTTCCGGTTGGGAGCTTGGGAAGCGCTACAAACCATCAGGTTGATGTCTCATTCCTGGATCTTGGCGTTCCTGGTGATCGAGGCGCTTGGTGGGAGCTTTGCAGACCATCAGGATGGAGGTCACATTCCTGGATCTTGGTGTTCCTGGTGATCTTTGGTACTTGGTGGGAGCACTGCAGACCATCAGTTTTACGTCTCATTTCTGGATCTTGGCGTTCTTGGTGATCTGTGGCACTTAGTGGGAGCGCTGCAGACCATCAGGTCGAGGTGTCATTCCTGGATGTAGGCGTTCCTGGATGTGGTTGGTGGGAGCACTGCATATCATCAGGGTGAGGTCTTATTCCTGGATGTAGGCGTTCCTGGGCATCTGTGGTCCTTGGTGGGAGCGCTGCAGACCATCAGGTTGACGTCTCATTCCTGGATCTTGGCATTCCTGGTGATCTTTGGTACTTGGTGGGAGCACTGCAGACCATCAGTTTGACCTCTCATTCCTGGATTTTGGTGTTCCTAGTGATCTGTGGTGCTTGGTGGGAGTGCTGCAGACCATCAGGTTGAGGTCTCATTCCTGGATCTTGGCGTTCCTCGTGATCTGTGGTGCTTGGTGGGAGCGCTGCTGACCATCTGAAATTTTCAGATGTATTGCATCCTTTTCCGTCTATCTTAATAATTTACTCACCGTTTTTATCTATTTATTGATTTATATTTTTCTTTCTCTATTTCCCATTACCTGGTTACGTCTTCCAAATGAAAACCACATTCATTGGGGACTTTGTTTGTCCCGTCTCTTCAAGCATTCAACTCCCCACCTTCGAAAGGATGTAAACACAACATCGTCATTTCGTTCGTCACTCCGACATCCCCTTGGCATAAGCGAGCACTTTCTGCCCCTTTGCACTGTCATGTTTGCAGTGCAATGCCTCGCGTTGATGCCCATGAAGTACTTCCTCTTTCTTTGCAACACAATGGAAACTACTCGAGTTCGCATTCAGCACCGTGGGGCGTTTTAATTATACTCCCGGTGACGCCTATTTCGGTTTTCGTTTTTTACCGAGCTCAGTGTCCACATTTCAATTTATATTTCCATGGTACTGAAAATGAAAAAAAAGATAATGCTTTTCCAACAAGAAGGTCATCATCTTCTCTCGTCTAATTCCTATTCAATATTTCTTTTGAAGATAAAATTATGCGTCACTTTTAATGGAGAGTTCAAATGTCAGCCAAGTCACCAAGAAACCTGGAAAGTCAACTCATTTTTTAATATCTTACATTTACCCAATGCCATAGCAATTGTAGGTCATTCTAATCGCTGGAAATCCCAAATCTAGTCTCAGAGGGACTCCAACCTCTGCCTGATTTAGGAACAACGAAAAGACAGTGAGGTGAAGTGTAAGGATAATAAACATCTGTGGCTTCATAGGCAGACCACGTACCACAGTTGGAAGACCTCTAACAAGGCAAAAAAAATAAATAAATAAATAAAAGCATACCAAATCATGAAAAGAAATGTCTTTTAAAACAAAAGCCATTAAACACAAATCTAATATTCAAAAGTGAACAATTATCAGCTCTTTTGGATCACTATTGGAGTGAAAGCCACGCTTCATTAAGAATTCAGCTAACCAAGTGAATTAATTACGTACAGCTTCTATTCATTCAGACCCCGATTAGTGAGTTCCCATGATGCAAAAAGTCCAGATTAATGATGATATCATTTTCTTTAACGGAGGAAATTGTATGAATGAAGCCAGAGGTTCATATTGCAAGTTGACATTCAGCAGCGCGGTTGGCCGACAGGTATTTGGTGCGGTGTGAATATTCATTATCGCCACATTGCTCGACTGATGTAGCAGGATTTTTTAAAGTCTACCAATAAGTTTTAATATTTTATGTTCGCTACAGAAGGACAAAACTAATTTATTATATGGAATTCAACTAACTTTTGATGCAAGGTTTCATCTCCTACTACAACAGAGAAATGATAATAGTTCCATTTTGGGAGAAGGTAATCCTTACGTAATTGTCTTGATACAAGTCTCCCTGAATCTTAAAGTTTTACTTACATTTTTTATTTTCTTATTTATATATTTATTAATTTGTTGATCTATTTACTTCCTTTTTTTTCTTTTTAATAAATGATCTATTCTTTCTGTATTTCCCATTACCTTATGTTACTTCTTTCAAATTAACCCCATTGTATATTCTTTGGAAGCTTGAATTTTAAGGGTAGTCTCCACTTTGCACCAGTCTGTAGGGGTGCCGATCGTAAAAATATTTGCCAAAAATACACTAATCAAGACAGGCTAATGAATTTATCAGGCATTATTTGCACTATAATAACGCATATTCTCTGTGAGTTTTATCATCCTACAGGGAAAATAAATGATTTTATGAAAAAAAATGTGAAATTCAGGGCCCCTTGTACTGAAGGTTATTTGGTGATCGGTGAGAAACTAGTCTTGAAAAGAAATTCGGTCTGACAGAATGTTGGTATATCCCCCTGGAACATGCACATAAAGTATTATCAAAATAGAACAGTAAGTAAGCACGTAACAAAAAAAAAAAAAAGAGCAACAACTTCAGGTAAGTTCAGCGAAAGCCCCGCCGAAAAATAAGACTATAGCAAGGAAGAAATATTCAGAAAAAATTCAAACCTCGATTTAGGGACAAAACCTTCTGAGAGTTTGTAGTTATTATGTCACTTGATGGCCTAAAACATCTAAAAATTATATTATTTAGGACAATCAAAGAAATACCCCCCCCCCCTTCCCGAAAAAACCAAACCAGAGAAAAAGCGAAAAAGAGATTTTTTTCTGAGGACAAGAAACTTGAAAAATTTGTTTAGATACCCCTAAAATGGTTTTCTGAGATGAAACTACTCGTAGAAAACGTAGAAAACGACATCGACCAATTTGGAGAGATACTATAATATTTTTTTATATTTGCGATTTCCATATTTATCAGCTGCGCTTTCGCTTCAGTGTTGCTCTCTTTTTTTTTTTTTTTGTTAGTTACCTGCTTATTTACTGTTCTATTTTGATAATGATTTATGTGCATGTTCCAGGGGGATATACCAACATTCTGTCAAACCGAATTTCTATTCAAGACTGTAGTTTCTCACCGATCACCAAATAACCTTCAGTACAAGGGGCCCTGAATTTCACATTTTTTTTCATAACATCATTTATTTTCCCTGTAGGATGATAAAACTCACAGATAATATGCGTTATTATAGTGCTAATAATGCCTGATAAATTCATTAGCCTGTCTTGATTAGTGTATTTTTGGCAAATATTTTTACGATCGGCACCCCTCCAAAGTGGAGTTAAGTCAGTGGCCTCTGTGGGCTTGATCTATATAAAGAGGGGTCATATAATAATAATAATAATAATAATAATAATAATAATAATAATAATAATAATAACTAATAATATGCTGAAGTATATACAAAAATTTTTATAGATATCGTAATAAGAATTTGCTGAGAGTAAATATTCACTAAATAAAATAATCAGAATGGATTTGTAGCCTTTATTCCAGCTTAAAGTCATATACATAAGAGTTACGTATATTACATACTAGAATATTTCTAAAATAATAATACCTTTACAAAATGTGATTTCATATCTATTAAATTAATATTTGAACTCCCGTAGAATGTCAAATTACGGATAATTTAGTATTCAATTCCTTCTAAAGCTTCATTTTTTAAGAGAAATTCTTCATAACGAAATAAAAGTTTGGATTTCTCTTGAAAGAAACTAATTACACTCAAGTTATTATTTTCTAATCTCGTCTCCATGAAGTTAATACTTTTAGGGTTGGTAAGTAGTTACGTAATACATTACAATATCCTTACAAAAGAGCTTTTCAAGAGAATATTTCTAAAATAATAATACCTTTAGCAATGTGATTTCAATATCTATTATTAATATTGACTCCCGTAGAATGGTCAAATTAACGGATAATTTAGTAAATTCATTCCTTCTAAAAGCTTCATTTTTTTAGAAGAAATTCTTCATAAGCGAAAATAAAAGTTTGGATTCTCTTGAAAGAAACTAATTACACTCAAGTTATTATTTTCTAATCTCTCTCCATGAAGTTAATTACTTTTAAGGGTTGGTAAGTAGTCGACTTTATGTAATTAACAGAAAATGTGAATTAAATATTCTAGTATAAGACAAGCATCCTGGTATTTTATGCTCGGGGGTCATAATCATAATTAATCCTTGCGAGTGCGCATGCACACATAAACACAGATGTACACACATACATAATATATGTGTATATATGTGTGTATGTGTGTTTGTAGTTTTAGCTACAAGTAATTACAAACTTTATGTGTAATTATCATCATCATCAGCATTATCGTTATTATTATTATTATTATTATTATTATTATTATTATTATTATTATTATTATTATTGATTAATTAATTATATTATAATTATTATTATTATTTATGCAGAAGATAAAGCCTTATGTTGGTTTGTATGGTGCTTTTACGTTGCACGGAACCATTGGTTATTCAGCCATGACTTTACGTGACTTCCGAACCACGCCGAGAGTGAACTTCTAACACCAGAAATACACATCTCTCACTCCTCAATGGAATAGCCGAGAATCAACCTGTGATCACAAAGATGGGGCGCTAATACCATACCAACCACGCGCTTAGGCGCTAAAGCCTTATTTAAATACGGAACAAGCTCACCACACGGGCCCATTGACTTGAAATTCAGGCTTCCAAATAATATGAAGGTGTTCATTTAAAAGAAGTCACAGAAGTTGCCAGGCAAGACAAAAAGCATTGATCAGTTATTAATGAACAAATATAAGTTCATCGAATGACAATAAATAATGTAATTGATAAATTTAAGCCTATTTTTGTTTACATAATTTTAACTAAGAAAGAAAATGGAATATACGTATACAGGAAATTATTACAAAGAAGGAGCTAAGTATGTGCAGCTTTCAAAAATTTTAACGAGTTTTTAGTAGAATATTCAGCCTAAAACCCGTTATGATCCGTTTACATCCTGTGGGATTATTCAGGTCATCATGCTGTGGCGGGATCACAAGCCATAAAAAACAAGCTGCAAAACCCTCCCCACATTAACCTAATCACTCCTGCTACCCAACCCACCCTAGTCACACTTTCTACTTTACACTTCAGAATACAGCAGGACAATTGAACTATGCCTGCACACAGAACAAAAAAAAAAAAAAAAAAAAAAAAAAAGAACACAAACACATGTACTTACCAACTCCACCAATCCAGATACTCCGGGCTATCCTGTGCTGTCCACTGGTCGAGGTCACAAGAGATACCAACAACAACAACCAAGGACAACAACCCAGTAACAACAACAACACAACAACCAAGGACAACAACCCTTAACAACAACAACACAAACAACCAAGACTACAACCAACAATTCACAACAACCAGGAACACAACCACAACTATAACAACAAAACAAAAAAAAGAACAATCACAACCCAAGACCACTGCACAAACAACACAAAAAAAGCAACAGCACAAAAGGCAACACACACACCCACTAACAACACCAAGGAATCACAACAGCTCACAAATAACACCCCTCAACAACTCACAACCCACCAAGAAACCCACAACAGCTCCCAACAACAACCCTCAACTATAACAACTCACAATAACTCAACAAAACCTCACAAGCACAACGAATCCAACAACACAGCTCCAAATCAATTAACATCCAACCTAAAAACAACCAAACAACAAATCAATGACACACAACTTAACTATCCATACAGCAATTACTCTCTCTCTCTCTCTCTCTCTCTCTCTCTCTCTCTCTCTCTCTCTCTCTCTCACATACACACAGACACACAGACGTTGTCAAATGGAACTTCATAACTCCTCCATATTTCCTCCCCTGTTACATTTGTCAACGTCTCCTTTCACTCACAACACCCACACTAAATTGCCTTCCGCAACACCCACGGATGCTCAGATGCAGGTCCCCTGGATCTCGTTTGAGGGCCCTCATACACACTCTCAGTTACACCGCCATCAACTTCTCCCAGATCACTTCCAGTCAGACTACCATTACTATCTCTCTCACTACCATCCCCCCAAATCCCATTCACTATCTCATCTAACCCTTCTAACTCTTGTCCGAACATCTCTCGTAACTCTGCCACCAAATCACTTAACTCATTTACACTCCTGCCAAACTCCCGAAGAGACTCATTCATACTGCCAACTACATCCTTACTACCTGATTCCCTTCCCGGTGAAACTTCACTAAACCCTGTCAACTATAACCCACACACGCTATATGTATCATTCCTCCCCTCAAAGTCATCTGTATTATATGCCTTATCCACCATTTTTACCCTAACACTAACCCCTCTATCATGCAGCTCACGTTTCTCCCTTTCATTCCCTTTCCTTACCTTCTTCCGCTTTCTTCCATACTCAACCAACACCAACTGCCGATCTTCCAGACCCATTTGCTCACTGATGCTCGGCTCACATTTATTCACCCTCAACCACTCACTCATCACATTCTCCCGAATATACTGTCGCATACTAGAGGACCCACCCAACTGAATCCCCTTAACACCTAGTTTCCCGAATTCCCAACCTGACTCATCCTCTTTTGCCTACACACACTCGCCACGTGACTTTCCATTCCACATCCAACACATTTCGCACGCTGTTCTTTACACATCCTAGCTTAATGCCCGTTCATACGGGTACCCCGACATCCACTAGCTATATGCCCTACCTGTCCACACCTATAACATTTAATATCCCTATCTTTCTTACACTCACTCACCAAATGCCCTGTTTGCCCACACCCGAAGCACGCTCCTAATGCCCACCGACATTCATTCTTCCTGTGTCCTGGCTTACCACATCTATAACACTGATGCTGCTCTCATTCACAACTAACTGACCTTACTCTCCCAACACTTGCACTCCTATCTCTTTTTGGGCTAACTACACTCACGTTACTTGCCCTAATGCTCCTATCTACCACTCGCTCTGCCATTCCCCTCGGCCCTTCCAAAACTGCCTCCCTATAGCTTCTAAACTGTGGTACAACCTCAGCTACTTCAGTCCTAACACTAAGACTTCTACTCTCGGTAGATCTAGTTTACCTATCCGCGGCGGCCCAGAGTATGGCAGTTGCGGTTTTTCTATGTAGTTTTACCTCCCGAACAAGAATTTCAAGTAATATTTATTTGGACAACTGTAATTAATCACCAGGGGCCAGTACTAAAGGTAATATTTCAAAAGCACTCTGCACTGGATATTAAAATAAATAATCACCTACATGGAAAGAGCATGTGAAAAGCAATAAAAAAAAGTATAGTCATTATATGAGAGATTGAACAGGGTGAATTAAATGAGCTTGATAAGTTTTTACCTCGAATTTTTTCTAAGTCGGGAGAAGTGTTTCCTCTACGGTAATGTTTACTTTTAATGAGCCCTCTAACTTACTTTCTTACACAAACAAAAGCAGTTCCAGTTACTCATTATTGGCTGAGAGGTGTGACATTGTTATGACATCATGGGTTTCATAACCAATTACGAACGACTTTAGTCGAAAACTAAGTTTCACTAGCATTTCAGTGGAGTAATAAAGTTACCTGTCCAGTATCCACTGGTATCCTTGTTTGACTGAATACTCGAATAATGAAGCAAAAAACGGCATTTTCTCTTCCTGTACCTATGGCAGAGGCAGTGGCTGGCCCTTCTGGCATTAATTTTCACAGACCTTCGATTTCCTACCGATTGTTTGCAGTGCAATGTGGGTTACGGTGAATTTTATTTGTCTAATGGTGGTAAACAAGTTGTGATTGAATACGCTCAAAGACAATTTTATTCTAATGCAAAAAAACTGCGAGTGTTGTGGCGCTACTATTTGTCGGATCGACTAGAACAGGAATGCTTTTAGGCGTGATCCGCCACGGTAAGTAGCCTTACTGTAACCCCTGTGGCTAGTGCGCGCAGCACAACATTACCTCTTGCCGTACATGCCGAGCTTGTCAAGAATCTTTAAATATGCGGATAAGGCGCGAAGCGCCGTTCCGCTACGGCCTTACTGACAGCACTCACAAATCGATGGTCGCTGACATGTAGTCGCTCCCTACTTTGTTTGTTGTTGTTTTGGTATTGCTGCCATATTGGTTTTGGTGTTCTTCCGCCGATTTCGGTCGGCGGTCGAGTCGCTGTGTTTAGTACTGGCCCTTGGGAGTTAATTACAGTCGTCCGAATAAATATTACTTTAAATTCTTGTTCAGTGGGTAAAATAGCATAGGAAAACGTCAATTGCCATAGTCTAGGCCTCCGCGGATCGCTTCTGTAGAAATACCCTACTTTCTTTCATACACCTATCTAACTCGTAATCCTCTACTATTTCTAAAATGTCGTTCCATGTTAACCTTTCATTCGTCCATCGCATTTTCTCCTTACGTTTCAGATTTATAAACTCATATACACTCTCTGGTACAGTCACCAACAACTTTCACACTAACTCCTTACACTCATTTATCCCTTCGTCCCCAAACTTTTTCCTAGCTAATGTTTCTAACCTACAGACATACATCGACAACAACTCACCAACATTCATTCTTGCCTCTTCAAAATCTTGCTTTCTCCTATATCTAAAGCTACTCTTTATCCTCTTCGCCTGTTCTACATCTAAAGCTACTCTTTATCCTCTTCGCCTGTTCTACAATCCTAGCTTTTACACTCTCATATGGCACATTTCCTACACTCATCATTACCCCATACATAATCAACAAGAATCCCATCAAAAAGCTACCTAACTCTCTTGCCCAGACTCTCTTGTTATCCCCATACTTTGCCTCTCATATTCTTTAAAAAAGTCCCCTATGTCCCTACTACCATATTCCTCGTATTGTGCACATCGGGGTACCTCTCTCATATACACAGCCTTTCGTACTTCCCGCTCACTCTCACTCTCACTATCGCTACTAACATTCTGACCCCTCTTTCCCTCTTCCGAATACAGCGAATCCACTTCCATACTCACGTCCATACCCCTGACTACGCTCTTCTTACCTGTTTCCACTCACCGCTATCCAATTCACTCTCAGCCCTTTCCCCAATGTATTCTGTCCTAATCTCATCCTGTCCGTCACCCTTACTAACCTTCTTTCCCTTAGTCTTCTTTTTCTCAGCCACTTTCTTATTCTTGTCTTCAGGTTTATCCTTACCCTGTGTTCTTCCTTACTTCTTCCCTTTACCTATCACAACCAAATCACCTTCTTCACTCGTACACTCATCCACTCGCTCTTTCGCTTCCTTTACCACTCCTGGCCCATCACAAGACCCAGTAGGCCTACCTCCTACAGCTCCCTCTCCCACGAATCCCTTCATCATTTCCTGCATCATCTCTTGCACTGCATTCATCATTACCCCCAATTTTTCGTCCATTTTCTCAACCATTCTCTCTTCCGCTCCTTTCACCTCTTCTTTCATTTCCACTTTCGCACTCCTTAGCATTCCTCTCATTTCCTCTAACTCGTTCTTCAGCTCCTCACACTCTACCCTCAACCTCTCATTCTCCACTTCCAACCTTCCCCTAGCTTCCCTCGCCAACCGTAACTCCTCCTTCAGCCTCTCTATCTCCTTCAACCCTTCCATCCTCACTTTCTCCACCAATCACACAACTCACTACCCCAATCACCCTGCAGCTGCCGCACAAACAGTCCCTGTTCGGGCGCCAAAAAATAATGTGGCAGGATCACAAGCTAGAAAAAACAAGTTGCAAAACCCTCCCCACATTAATTAACCTAATCACTCCTGCTACCCAACCCACCCCAGTCACACTTTCTACTTTACACTTCAGAATACAGCAGGACAATTGAACTATACTGCACACAGGAAAAAAACAAAATAAACAAACACATGTACTTACCAACTCCACCAATCCAGATACTCCGGGCTATCCTGTGCTGTCCACTGGTCGAGGTCACAAGAGATACCAACAACAACAACCAAGGACCACAACCCAGTAACAACAACAACACAACAACCAAGGACTACA
>NC_087211.1:5322008-5327008 GCF_015104395.2 Macrobrachium nipponense | reverse complement strand
ATCATTTGGTGCTTCTTATCAACATGGCTTCTTGATCTGTGATGAGGTAAACGTATTAAATAGAAACCTTAGTTACAACAAAATGTGCTCAAGTAAACGGAATTTATCATAAGACATAACGCTCCATTTTGCAATCGATTTACACAACTGCGATCGATTGGAAATACAAAGAATTTTGTCATTATGAAACTGGAAAAAATTACTGAAAAAATAATGTTGACGAAAATGAAAAAGATAAAAGACGTGAATTGTGCTCAGCATTTGTGCGAAACCCTTCAAGAACTCAGAATGTGTTTTTTATCCCCGCAAGGGAATTTCAATAAATCTATTAAGACAACATTTCTCCCGCCTTAAACTCCCGCCCGGGGTGTTGTAAATACTTTATATGATGAAGGGCAGCTTTGTTAAGAAAGTATTCGTCAAGACCTTTACTGCCCCCCCCCCCCCCCCCCCTCTCCCCGCGCCCCGCCCTCAAGGGTCTCTTGGCTTCTCTGGGAAATTACCCTTCTCGTCTGTTTAACTGCTTTCGGACGCTGCCACTGGATTGGAGGCTGATAGTGTTAGAGCGTAAATAGTCGTTCATTCATAGGATTATTTCCGCTTGATCGGGGAGTAAGCCTACAAACTACGTTGTTGTGGTTGTTTGGGGGGTGGGGGGTAGGTAATCCCTATGGAAAAGCCTTAAAGGTTCTGAAAAAAGGTGTTTCATGTTGAGTTAAAGATACAGGAATTTTAGGATGGGATATTCATGACTTATTTACTAGAATGAAAATGTCAAAAGTAAATAATGCGCATGTTAAACAGTAGAGAACAAGTATTATTCCTAATAAAATATATAGCGTCTTTATTTCAATTTTCGTTGAAGAAACAATGCACTATGTGACCATAGGTGTCGATCAGTCAATTTTTGTGAATGGGGTTCCTTCTTAACAAAGTTTAAATTCAGGTACTTAGTCTCATAGGTGGAGAATGTTCGTAGAATACGTAAAACGTAATGATATGAGCTTTTGTCACTTCTAAACGAGTGAGTTTTTGTAAGAAAATATTACCCCACAAATATCATTTCATATCCAGTTCCCAATACATTCGGAAGAGGAGTTATACTTAGTAAGTAAGTGCTTCCGCGCAGGCCAGGATTCGAACTATTACAGAACGACGAACAGAGCGGATGAGAAGTTTAGAACTGCGTCTGGAAATGTTCCAGGAACGGACGGATGTTTAGTCACGTGGATGAGGCGGAGGGAGGAAGAACAACAAAACAATATACGGGAGGAGGAAGCCAGTTTCTGCTAACAGGTTGTTTTGCAAGAACTCCAAAACACCTTCTTTTGTTGCTCTTTTTTGTTTCGCTTCTCCTGACGACTTTAAACCCCGTTGTCGAACCTTAATGACTTGAGTCATGTATACCATGACTTTTTATTGTTATTGTCGTTTTCAAATTGCTTTAACAATAAAAATAAAAAACTTTAAACATTTTTTCCAGTAAAAAACAGAGCAAAAGACTGGTATGATAGGCGTATCGCAATCATGTCTTTTTTCATTACAGAGGCACCACCAGGCACGGAATAAACTGGGGTGTATAGCAAATTGACTACGGACATGAATATATGTATATATATACATATATACATATACATATATACCCACCAATGCCATACATCAAATTCAATCACACAGACACACAAAATTAAATGCTTCAAAGCGAAACGGAGGAGGAGAAGGAGGAAGAGGAGGAGGAGGAGGAGGAGGAGGAGGGCGTTGGCGATATGGCCCCGTCAGCTCCAATTGTTGAACTGGGCATTTCAGAGCCAGTTTCCAATTACCGCAGATTTAGGCACCATATCCGCAGAGTCGCCTAACAGGGTGTTGATCAGGGCGACGCCTCAATACTTAACCAACTTCAACTTTGGCTGCATCGAATTACAACTGAAAGCAACTTGGACAGAGTCAATTAGTATCGTTACGTCAAGGGAATTGGATCCTGATACGCTGCATATTTAATTGGAAACTTCTTTAGTCTGACAACAGTTCATATGTATATATATATATATATATATATATATATATATATATATATATGATATATATATATATATATATATATATATATATATATATATATATATATATATATATATATATATATATATATATATATATATATATAGTATATATATATATATATACTGTGCGTATGTACCTATATATCCATAGAGATCAATATATATATATATATATTATATATATATATATATATATATAATATATATATATATGTATGTATATATTGTTACGAAGTGCCAAATATGTGGTTACCATTCATCAACTGTTACCTCACAAAAGCCAGACACCTGAATCCTCATCACAGGTATTAAACGACTGAATACTCTAAAGGCAACAGTGATCCCTTAACAACTTACCAGTATTGCAGAAAATCAGACTAAATTCATCAAAACAGGTGTGAGGTAATCTTGTAAGTAATTGAATTAATCAAAGGGCATCACTCCATCAACAACTTTAAAAGTCTAAGTATTTCCCTGATTTCAGAAGTCTAAGTACTTCCCTGGTTCTAAGTCACTTCAAGTAAATTGAAAGAAAAGAGATTAATCACCACTCTATGTTTCTACCTAGCATAAATATAATCATAATTAAATGCAAATATACTGGTGTAAGATAAAGAAAACACTTATAAAAATTCTAAATACAAAAATTTATTATTAAACTCAAAATTTATAAGTGAAATTCCCAATATCAGGGAAAATTACTATTTTTTTTTAGGTTACTTGAAAACAAAGTAAAAGTTTAATTAATTCTTGAATCAAATTAAGTAAAATTAAATCAAATTATTTATCAAAAATTTCAAGAAAAGTCATTCAAATCAAAATTCAAAAGTGTTAGGCAATAATTAAATTAAAGAAAATTATTCACAAGTGTGCTAATAACAATAATAAAACTTGAAAGAATTCTAAGTAAAATGCAAATTAATTCACAAGTGTTAAATTTTATTAAATGTGCAATGATTAAGCAATGAAAATAACTAAGTCAATTAAATTGTGAATGCAAATGAAAATATAAAATAAAAAGGCACACTTCAATAAGAAAATGAACAAATGCACAAAAAATGAAACAAACGCAAAACACAAAAATTTGTAATGTGTAAATCTTTTCGCTCAAATCATTGTAACCATCAGTTTTTACCAAACCTTCATAACCATCGGTTATTAGTTATTAGTTAACCACTGTTCCTATCCATTATTAGTTAACCACTGTTCCTATCTGTTATTAGTTATTAGATATTAGTTAACCACTGTTCCTATCCGTTATTAGTTGCAACTAATAAAAATATAACACACTTTACCTTTTTGGTAATTCCAACTTCTTTCTTTGCGTGCAGGCCTTGTTTCACTTTACCAAACCCAGGCACCATTTCAAAACAATATTTTTTGTTCATTCCCAAAAAGAAAAACAACTATTTAACACTAAAATAAACTCTAATAAAATATCAAATATGAATTCTCAAGTTACGATGACCAATTTACGTTACGTTAATATAATCTCAAGGATGTCGAGAGAGAGGAGAGAGAGAGAGAGAGAGAGAGAGAGAGAGATCTGAACGCCATCGAGTCTCGAAGATGTAACATTGAAATTCTTCTTCCTTATGGAAGGGTGGACGGAGGAGATGACACAAAAATGTTTTTTGGCAACAATTTCTTTCTAGAAGCTTCGAAATCTTATGCAACTTTACATACAAAATGTGTAATCTGCAAGTGGCACTCAGCAAAGACATACGCGTATGAGACCAGTACACAATAATGTTCTAACCCGATCGAGACGAAGTCGAGCAATAATCAAGATTGACATACTTTGATAACAACGCGAAAACTCGGTTCGATTGTTCGAAGCAGAAGTTCCTTATCACACATGATGACAGATTCCAAAACACATTGAAGATTCGAGCTCGCTTATCAAACATGTTGATAAGCGAGATCTCACAGTTCTCTAATCTCACAGTGCTGACATAATAGGGAAACAATCGTAGTTTTGAATGGACAAAGAAAATCTCTCTCTTTCTACATTCTACGCGATATATTCTTTTACAATATGTTATGCGAAATCTGAACACACATTTAAAACATCCTATCTCTAAGCTATCCAGGAATCTGAAAAAATGTTGCTAAAATCTCATATACAATATTCTATATAGTCAAAGAGGGGAAATATGCATTTTGAAAGTAAGCAATATATAATATAAATACATTTTATATATATATATATATATATATATATATATATATATATATATATATATATATATATATATATATATATACTATATATATATATATATATATATATATATATATATATATTATATATATATATATATATATATATATATATATATATATATATATATATATGACTTGATCAATCATAGTTCGTTCTTCTTCAATGTGTGGAAAGTTCCTTCAAGTTAGTATGTTTGTATATATATATATTATATATTATAATTATTATTATATATAATATATATATAATTATTATATATTATCTATATATTAATGTATATATATATAATCTATATATGTATATAGGTATTATATATATATATATATATAATATTATTACACAAACATACTAACTTGAAGGAACTTTCACACATTGAAGAAGGAACTATGATGATCCAGTAGAGAAATACAGGAAGAACACATCGCCGTGAGGGAGGACTCAGAATAGAAGAAGATGAGGAGTAAACACTGTGAACAGAACCTGAGAGAGAGAAGAGGAAAGATACCTGGAACTGGAAGGCTGGAAACAGAGGAAAAATATTTCAGAGACAACGGGAATGGAAACACGAAGATGAAGACGAGGATGATGTTGATGATGGTAAAGTAGTTCTCTCTCTCTCTCTCTCTCTCTCCCTCTCTCATTTAAATCCTCATTCACAGAGTAGACTGATCCGTTCTCTCTCTCTGTTTATGGAGATTGCATTCACCGCC
>NC_087211.1:5287008-5314508 GCF_015104395.2 Macrobrachium nipponense | reverse complement strand
TCCGAAAAAACCTCGAATACTTCCATACTTCCTCGGAATTTTCCGAGCTCCACTTTCGTATAACGAAGGGAGGCAGAGATCACTCATAATGTATTAACTCTGCAGAAGCAGGGTTTACGGAGGGATTAGTTCCCAGGCTGCGTATTTCCCGTTTAACCTGATACTGAAACATACTTCTTTCCCTTCTCCAGACACGGCGGAAGGAGGGAGAAGGTTTCGCTGTGGGGAGTAACCAAATGTTGCGAGATGCGCCGAAGCTTTTATTTAACTTTTCTTCTCTTACTTTCTATTTCGCTGGAATTCTGGAAAGTTTTCAATGGCATAGTTTAACCTCTTCATAAGATATATATATTATATATATATATATATATATATATTATATATATATATATATATATATCTATATATATATATACTATATATATACATATATACTATATATATATATATATATATATATATATATATATATATATATATATACATATATATATATATATATATATATATATATATATATATATATATATATATATATATATATATATATAAACGTAACCTAACCTAACCATCGCCGAGGACGACCCTCACCTATGACGACCCCGCTAAGGTTGAACCTCGCCGAGGACGACCCTCCCCCAGGACGACCCTCACACAGCATGAGGACGACCTCTCTTGAGGACGACCCTCACCGTGGACGACCTTCTCTGAGGACGACCCTCCCGAACCGCACACTTTAAAAAGCCTGCTAATATCACCCCGAGGCATCACTGAGGGACCTTAAACTATGTCCCGAAAAGCCTTGGGCTATACTTGCTTGGCGCGTGCACATGACCTTTCCCCCCTACCCCACCCCCAACCCCAACCCCCCAACCCCCCCGCCCCCCCGCTGCATGGCTTCATAGGGCAGGTGGCAGCAGCGGAGTCAAGAGAGAGAGACAGAGACAGAGAGAGAGAGAGAGAGAGAGGATGGCCGGAGTCCCTCAACCTGATATAAATTTTAATGTCATCGTTCTCTCTGCTACAAAAGGTAAATTTCCCTATCAGTCCCTCTCTCTCTCTCTCTCTCTCTCTTTGAATGATCATGTCTTTGCAACGCTAAATTTTGTGAGCAAATCAATCGGTCAAAGTCATAGTGATCTGTTTATTTGAAGCTGGTACTGCACTTCACAGACTGGTCCCCCCCCCCCCCCCCCCCCCCCCCCCCCCCCCCCCCCCCCCCCCCCCCCCCCCCCCCCCTCCCCCCCCCCCCCCCCCCCCCCCCCCCCCCCCCCCCCCCCCCCCCCTCCCCACCTCTCTCTCTCTACTAATTTCTTTTGTTTCAACATTTGTGACTTTATCAGGGACGTTAAAAGTACAGAAAAAGTAAAAAAAAAAAACATACATATAAGTACACTGACAATGTGTGTGTGTATATAAACACATTTTTTCGCCAGTAAGGGACCTCATTTTCCAGGCTTTTCACCAAGACTCATAGCTTCATATAGCGCAAAAGCTTAAGAAGTTTGGAAAAGCATCGTAAATCCCTTTTTTTCTTTAGGGTTTTACTAAGCCTTACTGAACCAGCAAAGAAACTTAGAGATGACCTCACTTTGTGCAACCGTCAAGGTTCATAATCGGTGAAGAGGGCGGCTGGCTGACCTGACCTCATGACCTGAGGCGTGAAATGAGAATTGGATGATGTTGTATAACTTTATCTCCGGGGATCATGACAGACTCCCATCTAGATCAATCAGTGTTTGTGGGTTTTTTCATCGATTTTGTTAAAAAAAAAAAAAAAAAAAAAAAAAAAAAAAAAAAAAAAAAAGAATTCTTTTAGAAATATTAGCCTTTTTAATGTCTTCATCAAAATTATGATTTGAAACACAAACGTGTATATACATATATCATATATATATATATATATATATATATATTATATATATATATATATATATATATATATATACAAACATACACACACACATATATACATACATATATATCATATATATATATATATATATATAATATATATATATATATAAATATATATATAGATAAATATATATATATATATATATAATATATAATATATATATATAATATATATATATATATATATATATATATATATATGGTTTACATATATATGTGTGTGTATGTATGTATATATTCCTCACACAACATATACTACTAAAAGCAAAAATTTAGGCAAACTACAAAAGAAAGTACAGTTGGAAAATTTATTCTTTAAATATATTCATGAAACATAGAGTTTCTCTCTCTCTCTCTCTCTCTCTCTCTCTCTCTCTCTCTCTCTCTCTCTCTCTCTCTCTCTCTCTCTCTCTCTCTCTAAATTTTCTTTAAACAGATACAATTTCCAACACACGAGTCTGACTGGTCACACTGCCGTATATAACCAGAATTTTGGTGACGATGACCCATTTTTAATTTAAAGTTGACTCCAATATTACCAAGGAATAAAATGGAATTCACGTAATTCAAGATGATTTTTGGAAATGAAATCTAATTTTATTACGAATCAACTGTGTTAACATGTGGCTCTTAAATAATAGGTATACTCCGCTATTTTTTATTCTGCTATGAAACTCGTATCATTATCTCACGAATATTGTATTGCACTTCAGAAATTATATTTGATCTCAAATTAAGCCTACAGTTATAATTCTATTATTTTATAATATTGGCAAATACTCACATACTTCATGTATTATTCTTTTATATTATTTCGAAATTAATGACGACTCTTGAGAATATCAGTTGCGTAAAAATTATGCCTTGAAGGGTCAATCATACTGACAAAGTATTAATAGTAGTTCGCTTAATTATCTTTGTATATTTTTCAAAAACGTACAAATATAATTCTCGGGGAACTAGAACATATCAATGTGACGTTTGAAAAGCATTGCCAATAAATTGATTACGTTGTCATCAATTTCATTATAGCTTGAGCTTTCACCGATACAAATAGAAACCTTATTCTTCTTTGAATTTTATGAAATTTAGAGAAGATGGGCAGTCAGTCTGAGGAGAGGAATCGGGAATGGAGGTCAAGTAAAAGGCTGAAGAGTAGGTGCAGCAGCTAAGGGCTGAAGGGACGCTGTAAAGACCCTTTATTAGTGGCGCTCACAGGACGTCTGCTCTCCTGAAGCGCCTCTTCTGTGGTGCATTTAATGAAAACAAACACACACACACACAGGCTTACTTTCTCACGCATAAACAGAATGATACGGGCTCGTGCGTGCTCTGGTGAGTGCATATATATGTGTATATATATTCGAACAGAATACTGCTTTTCTTGTTACAAGACGTTTCCTTTCCCAAAGCAAAAAGTAAACGACTATTCCTTGATCTCAGGTCGCCTGTTCTGTAGTGCCTACTGATCGAAAAAATAAAAAAACAATAAAAATTGAAAAGAGAAAAACTTCTGAAAAGGGCCGAAGACCTCATGCATCTCAATATTACCGGTTCTTCGTCCAGGCGATGGTCCGCCCTCTCGGCATTTCCATAGCTATGCATTTAGGATAAGATGCCCCGGGAATGATAAGGATCCCTGGATGCGTCGTCATTCGCCGTCCAAATTGACTGCTGCAGTGTCCAGGCTTCTGATCAGGGAGGAAGACCTTATTGACGAGGATGGGAGAATTATTCGTTTGTGTAAAGTTTTTTTTTTTTTTTTTTTTTTTTTTTTTTTGTTTTTTTTTTTTTTTTTGCAATGGAAATTGCGGCCATTGTTTTTCCCGATTTTTCATTGTCTAGGGAAATTACTTTCAATGTTTTTCCTGATTTGTCATGGAACTTGCTGCGAAGTTCCACGGCTGTCTGATCAGGTAGGAAACCTTAGTGCGAGGATGGAGAATTAATTCGTTTGTGTAAAGTTTTTTTTTTTTTTTTTTTTTTTTTTTTTTTTGTCAATGGAAATTGCGGCCATTGTTTTTCCCGATTTTGTCATGGAAATTACTTTCAATGTTTTTCCTGAATTTGTCATGGAACTTGCTTTTAATGTTTCTCCTGAATTTGTCATGGAAATTAATTTCCATGTTTTTCCTGAATTTGTCATGGAAATTGCTTTTAATATTTTTCCTGAATTTGTCATGGAAATTAATTTCAATGTTTTTCCTGAATTTGTCATGGAAATTGTTTCCATCTAGAGTTCACTGCAAGGAAGAGAAAAGAGCAAATCCCTTTATCCCAAGACTAAATTAAATTAATCTTATATTACCGAATTTATTCCTACATTCATTTGGCGCATTCAGCGAGGTACTGTATATATAGCTTTCATTATCTTCAAGGATTCTGATCTTCAGGGAATCCCATTAAGCACCAGTGTTTCTTCCTATTTCATTCGTCCCTATCCACTATCTCAGTTCTTTAATTTATTTAATTCAGCAATTCATTTTCCTTCTAATATCAATATTCATCACTTGAATACGTCCCTTAAAATATCAATAAACCTGCGATGAAGATTTTCCCTCCATAATTACCTGTCCATAAGCATTAGTAGTAAGTTCCCTACGAAACACGCCCTCTGAATATCCTGATATCTAATGTGTGTGTGGTTGTGTATTATATATATATATATATATATATATATATATATATATATATATATATATATATATATATATATATATATATATACATATATATATATATAAATATATATATTAATATAACACAAATAAATGCGAAATAATCGGTAAAATTATGTATAAATTTGTTTAGTAGTCAATTCTTAACTCGGTTTTTTGTATTTCGTGTCAATTTTTTCATAAGCTACAAACACAGAGAGAGAGAGAGAGAGAGAGAGAGAGAGAGAGAGAGAGAGAGAGCTTGGGATAGAATAACATTAAATAGTCCGAGAATGGAGAAAGTCTGACAGGGTTTTACACGTCAGTTGAATTCGTCGTTCCTCCAAAAGGCGAGAGAGGAAACCTTGAAAACTCGTAGCTAAAAGCTGCCCATAGCCCCACGACTAATCCCCCCAAACCCCCCTTATTTATCACTTATCAAAGGAAAGTCCTCCCACTTGCCAAACATTGCTTCAAAATCCTCCGAAGGTACAAAGGTACTATCATTATGAGTCAGGCCTTAGCAACCGTCTGCCCACCCCAACCCCCCTCCCCGACCCCCAGGGGCCGAAATGAAAGCCGGCCCATGATATCTGGATGAAAGTCGCGGCTGTTTCGCAATAATCCGATTCAATTAAGAGGCAGAAAACGCTCTCATTTCGCCAGAATTTAAAAAAAAGTAAAAATCCTCGCTTTGGAGAATTCCTTAGTAGAGCCAAGTAGGGAATCTAAGCGTGCATAATTGGATGCCTTCTGTAATTAGGTGATTAGTTTTATGAAAACGGAACTGCTTTAAGCTTAATGAAGTTTAAGATGTCGGCTGGAGGCGTCGTATTGTGTTTGCTTTGTGAAAAGATAAAAGGTTCAACAAAATCATTTTTAGTATTAGTATTATTAATATTTTTATTATTTTTCAGAAGATGAACCGTATTCATATGGAACAAGCCCACCAAGGGAGATATTATCTTGGAATTAAAGCTTCCGAAGAATAATGTGGTGTTTTTTAGAAATAAAGAAAGAAGAGATCGCTTATTGGGAATGGAAAACATAAATGAACTAATTACAAAATAAATGAAAATAAAATGTAAATTTTTTTACTGAAATGCAAACACACATAGAATATACATATATATATACATATGTATGTATATATATATATATATATATATACATATATATATATATATATATATATATATACATACACACACATTTATATAAACAATGCACATACACACACACACACACAAACATATTATATATATATATATATAGATATATATATATATATATATATATATATATATAAATGCGCATGCAAACTTATATAAATACACATACACACATACATATAACCTATACGTAAAGTACCAACGGACTTTTACAAGAAACAACAACAAAAAACAAGATTCCAATTACATAAAATTAGTAGCCATTTCTTTTTCGGCCAAACAGTTTCCCACAGCTTCCCAACGAAGCCCCAAACAACCATTAGAGCAAGAGATGTCATATGGGGTCTCTGGAAGGAGTCATTTCGTCCCACTTCTCACGTCATTCGGATGCAAAAGTCGCCCCATTTTCTCTCTCTCTCTCTCTCTCTCTCTCGAGGTTTTCATAAATGGGAGCAAGGCTCACCTGCTTTCATAGCGGAGTCTTCTTCTTTAAAAAATAATTCTATTTTTGCGACGGCCAAAGGAGACTTGAACATTCTCGAAAAAGGAAGGGAGAGTCGTGTTGAGGATACAACCTCGTCAGGAGAAATGAGAATTAGAACATTCTCGAAAAAGAACGTAAAAACCTTTGTGCTATGAATTCGAAAAAAAATGACTCAACCTTCGAAGGCATTTACGAAAGAGAGCATTGAAAGACGCGAATGCATTCACCGATACCAAGGAATTTCAGTCACTTTAATCTATGCTTGTGCAATGGTGTTGACATTTCACTATTTCTACCTGATTTTTTTAAAGTACATAACTTGATACCTATATATAAATATATCTATATATCCTAATATATATATATATATATATATATATATATATATATATATATATATATATATATATATGAAAGGGCTGTTGCCTTGTATAATAAGGCGCCCTATGAGGTAATGTTAGACTTGCGATAATCTTACGCTAAGTCGGTTGGTTATGCACTTCCATACTCATTGGAGTGTCTTGAGGTTTGTAGATCACTTACGAAGTCGGTATCTTCTTTGGTTATGACGACGATGTGTTAAACTCATGATGACATTTATAACTTCATTCGATCTCTTTCTGATGTGAGGTTCAAGTAGAAAACACTGAGTACAAAAAATACTTCTATTCTCTGAGATTACATGATGAAAATCAGAGGAAATTTGTACAGGTCTGCCAATGATGATGGCTAATTCAAATCTACATGATGAAGCCTAGATAAAGATGTACAGGTCTTCTAATGACGATGGCTTGATCGCTTCTGCTAATGATGATGGCTAATTCTGTTCTGACTACCATCTTGGTTACAAATCATAAAGGAAGCAGACAGTAGCTCGAACATATGAACATACATACAGATGACATAGATTACAAATCACGTAGGCCGTTTGAATTATAGGTCGCGGTAGTTGTCTCAAGCAGGAAGCTTGGACTAATGTTTCAAAACAAATAAGACACACGTGACGGCACGTCATCTTAGCCTAGTTATTGTATATGTCATCTTAGCATACTTTATCGTCTCTGGTCTGATCACATTCCTGCAAGCAATCTGGTTGACCTCTTGGGTCACTGGTTTTATTTAATCATAGTTTTTAGTTTGTTATATATATATACATATATATGGAATAACATTCCATATTTTATTATGTAACACTTACATATATATATATATATATATATATATATATATATATATAAATATGTATATATATATAAATATATATATATATATATAAATATATATATATATATATATAATATATAAATTACACATATATACACACACACACACACACACACACATATATATATATATATATATATATATATAATATATATATATATATATATATATATATATATATATATATATATATATATTTATATATATATATATATATATATATATATATATATACATATACATGTATTTATATCTCATAAATATTATTTACCGTTGCATAAAAGCTATAGTATGAAAGAGAAAACATAATCTGATTTCAGCACGAGAATGAATTCTTTCTTTGTCATTTTTTTTGTTGTGCTTCGCTCCCGGAGGAGGATGAGGAGTAGGAGGCAATTTTTATGGCGGAGGAGGATTCCCTGGACAAAGCAATTCAATATGGAAGCCTCTTGAGGTATCGAGTCTGGATGTCTGTCTGTCTGTCTGTCAGGGAAAATGCAAATCTCTCCGGCCGAAGAAGGATCATCTGCTCTCTCTCTCTCTCTTTGAGTAGACATAAGTACACACATAGGCACGTCACATGTGAAATGGACTTTTTAGATATTTAGTAAACATGCAGGTTTCTCTATTTGAAGAAAGCTCTCTCTCTCTCTCTCTCTCTCTCTCTCTCTCTCTCTCTCTCTCTCTCAATGTAGATATAAGTGTACATACACGCACATACAAGGGTTAAATTAGAAATGGTCACTATAGATATTATAGTAGTTAGACCCATGAACAGATCTACTATCATACACATCTCAGTGGCGAATTAAAATATGTATAACTTCTTTTAATTTCATTTTCCATCCTTGAGATTATATGATTAAATTCGTAGGGAGGCCGGTGATAACAAGGTTGCCTTATTTCCTTCCGAAGTCTCAATAAACTTTTATGCAGCATCAAAATTTGCGTCGACAAGTTACTCTCCATTTCCCATCCAGCGATACCCAGCGCATGCGTACAAGCGTCCAAGACACAAACGATGATATCTCCTGTTTTATATGTAAAGTGTTCTCCTCTCTGTCTCACAGTCTGTTTGCCAACCACAGAGGTGACGGCAACAGACTCCCAGGCCGACACAGCTGTAGCGCAGCTGTGGCAGTGCGACAACTAGATTTTATGTATGCCATCATTTCCAGGACGTTTCACAGCTAAATGTTGAGAGAGAGAGAGAGAGAGAGAGAGAGAGAGAGAGAGAGAGAGAGAGATACAACAAAAGAAAGAGTACAGGCTTTAGGAACCATGAATACGGAAATGCGAAGTACGTTTACAGCTCTGTAGCCTGAAATTCAGCAGACTCAGCAGACGAATTTAGGAGATTCAGCAGTTGAAATTCACGAGATTCATCAGCTGAAATTCAGGAGAATCAGCAGCGCAAATTCAGGAGAATCAGCAGCTGAAGATCAGAAGATTCAGCAGCTAAAATTCCACAGATTCAGCAACTGGAAGTAAGGAGATTCAACAGTAGAAATTTAGGAGATTCAATAGCTGAAATTCAGGAGATTCGGCAGCTGAAATTCAGGAGATTAAGCAACCAAAATTCCGGAGATTCAGCAGCTGATGTTCAGCAGAATCAGCAGACGAGCCAGGGAGATTCAAGCAGTCACATTTGTTTACTGAATGAAGCCAAATTCATAAGCAACTGGCAGATTAATATTCGGGGAGAACTCTGATTATAAAACAGGTTCTTGTCGCCTTCTGCCAAGAAATAAACAAAATCTTTTTGCCAATAAATAAACAAATACTTTCTGCCAATACATAAAAAAAACTTTCTCTCCAGAAAAAAAAAAAAAAAAAAAAAAAAAAAAAAAAAAAAACTTTCTGTCCAGAAATAAACGAAAACTTTCCGCCAAGAAATCCAGAAATCCTCTCTGCCGTGAAAACAACAAATACATCAGTCTAGTTTTTAAATAGCAAGTACAGTCTGCTTTATGACACTGGAAAATACTGATGAATGAACTAGACCTGGATACCTAATTTATATAACTTTACCAACGCCCATTAAACCAGTTTCAGCGACAGCGCCAAAATGGAGCAATTAGGCAAAAATGAACTTCGATAATGCTGGTGATTTTTCTATCATTCAGTGAAAGCGAAAACATATAATAAACTAGATTCTATAACTCAATTGTTATGCTTTTTTTTTCCGTTATTCCGGGTTTAAATTACACGAGTGGGTGTGTGTGTGTCAATGATGCATAATCTCCGTTATGGAAGTGAAATGTGAAAGTTGAAAGTGAATGAAAGAAGAGATTTTGCATCAGTCGAGATGATACAAAAGCGCTGTAGATGACAGGCCTTTATGGGGTGATCTGGTCATGTGGGAAGAGAAGAAGGCAGATGGCATGTGCTGCTGTCATGAGCCTTTGTAATGTATGAATCAGCTACTGTTATGGATGTTTTCAGCTGAAGAGTTTCCTTCACTATTCAGTGACTGACTAAAGTATGAATTTGACAACAGTCTTACATTTTTTTAGCATCTGAAGTCACCTCTTTTACGTGAAACTAAGTTAACGCGAGAAAAACGTTTAAATTTACATGTTATTTCAGAAATGAAGACGAAAATGTTCAGGCGAACAAGAGGAGAAAATGTTGGTCAACAGAAATGTAAATGCTAACGGAATTGTTAAAGATATAATGGATCTCAAATAAAAGATGCAAAGGGAGAAATGTCCCCTGCAGTGAATACAGTTCTGCGGTGATGGAGAAGACCATTACATACTCGTTCACTCTGGATGACAGAGGAGAGGCAGTTTTGAAGAAGACACTGAAATGGTTGGGGGAAGTTTGACAGAGCTTGTGGAAGCTGCTGTTGAGGACTAATGAAGAAGGGACAGTAGGAGGCTGAAGAATAGAAAGGCAACAGTTGATGGGTTGACAAGTGAGATGCTGTGATATGGTTCTGGTAGTCTGACTGAGGGGATGACCAGGGTGAGTGAGGTATATCTGAATGAAGGAGCGATTCCGAAAAGAATAACCCGGAAGAATAATTTCTCCGTTGTTTGAAATAAAAGTGATGAAGACGACTGTAAGAAATATGGGGAACTGGCATTACTTTGCATATCTAGGAGGGTGACGGTAGAATTTTGACTGGATCGTTAGATGAATAACAGACGGACTGACAGGGGAAGAGCTGTATGGATTCAATCAATGAAGTTTGTGTTCGGATCAAGCGTTTATGATAAGGGAGTAATGCGAGAAGTTGAAAAGAAGAATGAAAACGCTGGATTTACATGGCTTCATTATTTGAGAATTATCACTCCTACGCAACTAATATGTAGCACATCGCCAACATAAATCTCCACAAAAAGTGGAACCGCCTCCGAGTTAATTAAAGTTCGAAATGACCTGAACAAAGCCCCTTCGTTATTCATACTCTTACAATCATTTCGAATCATAAAGAACACTCATTAAAATTTTTAATTTGTATTACGCGAAAATAAATCTATTCTGAATCAGATTTGTACAATGTTTTATGAACTTTTCAGTCTGATCTATTTTCGAAGTAGTCAGAGGATAAGTATGATGACGCATACTGTTGAAATCACTTAACCAGATTTGGATATTTTAATTATAATTTTATCAGTATTGATTAAACCAGTTAGTGGGCTCTGCTTTGCTTTTCGGTTGTGAATTCATAGGGGATTGAAAGCGCAAATCCTGGATTTTTTAGTAATTTTTTTTAGTGACTTTTTGTGTTTTGTTTTATTCACGGTATAAACATGTTCGCTAATGTTTAACGAGCTTTCTACATGCGTGTGCATTTGTGTCAGAAGGGGTGTGTAGGTAGGTGTTTCTGTGTAGGCAGATATATGTGTGTTTGTGTGTAGGTAGGTAAGTGCGTGTTTAGGTAGGTATATGTGTGTGTATGTAAGTATATGTCTGTGTAAGTAGATAGATGTGCGCGTACGTATGTACGTGTATGTGTGTGTGAAGGAAAGAAAGAAGAAGCAGAGAAAAGGCCACCCACCGGAAAACGCGGACATAAATAATCGTCGCGGAACATTCCACTTTTATCTCTCCGTTAGTTTACAGAGGAATTAGCGATGAAATAAAAATAATTAGACATATGAATTCGCCTGCAAGTATTTTTCCAAGCGCTGTGGGGATCCCGGGTGAGCCTGAATGAGTGGCTCTGTTCGGTAAAAAGAAATATATACCTTTTTTTTTTTTTTTTTTTTTCCCCTTTTTTTTTTTTTTTAATACATTAATTGTGTTTATGTTATTTCCGGAAAACAGGGATTCCTGATTAACACGAAAAATAGAATTCTTTTTTTACTGGGCCCTGAATGTATTTATTAATGTATCCATAAAAATATCTATAAGCTATTCCAAAATTAATCAAATATGTACACAAACTATATATACTATAAATATATATGTATGTATGTATGTATACAGTGTATAGAAAGCGTATGCATTGCAGTATCATAAATGTTATTCATGGTATTAAAATATAAACTATGACAATGACTATTTTTCACTATCTCCTTAACTGATATTAATGAGAATGTATAATGTACAAAATGCATAACTGTATTTGAACATTGCCATCTACACATGTATGCATTATGTTCACGTGTTCATATACATTCACAACAAATGCAAACGTGTGTCAATACAGCTATATCACGTGCACACACAGACATACCTACTAACACACACATACCTAACTACACAAACACATACGCACATCTACCCACACAAACACGTACAAACACACACACACAGGCAGAAACCTTGGAAAACATTCGCAGGCATATGTAGATACAGTGAACAAAACAAAACAAAAGAGGAAATAAAAAAAAAAAAAAAAAAACACCATATAGCTACTCACTCCCCTTTGAATCAACAGCAGAAAATCACAGGCTTTTAATGAAGTTAATCTTTGACTAATTGCTGCGGTTTTTTTTATTCGTCGTCACACACACTGGTTTAATCAACACTGATAAAATTATAACTGTAGCGTCCAAATCTGGTCAAGTGATTTCATTAATATGCAGCATTTATATCCTCTGATTAATAAAAAAAAAACCAGACTGCAAAGTTCATAAAAGTTGTATAAATCCGATTTAGAGTAGATTTACTTGCACGGAATACCAATTAAAAATGCTAATGACTCTTCTTTATAAATCGAAATGATTGGGAAAGTATAGATAATGAAGAGCCTTTGCTCAGATCAGTTCCAACTTCAATTACCATGAAAGCGGTTCTACTTTTTGTGAAGATTTATGTTGGTGGTTTCTGTCTGTCAGCTGCGTAGCAGTGTCAGTTCTCGAGTAGTTTAAGACATTAAAAGCCTTTTTTATTCTAATTTCAAGCTCCTCACCTTACTCCTTCATCATGAATGCTTGTGATCCACACGCCAACTTCCATGTCTAAATCCATATTGTTCTTCCCCTACCACTTTTCCTCCCGTCTAAAACGTGAGAGTCTAAAAGCTGAGCGTTAAACGCTCGTCTAAAACGTGCTTGTTAAAAGCATGTATCAAACATGCACATTAAAGAGTGCGTGTTAAATGCGTGAATAAAACATGCACATCAAACGCCCATCTAAAGCGTGCGTGTTAAAAGCATGTCTAAAACAGGAACATTAAACGTGCTTCTAAAGCGTGCGTTTTAAACGCGCGTCTATAAAGTGCACATTAAACGGGTGACAAAGAACACGCGTCTTGAACGTGCGCGTTAAAATCGCGTCTAAAACGCGCGCCCTGAGATGACCCCAGCAGCCACCGATATCGGATTAAACAGTCAATTAATTCGCAATGGAAAGGTAACTGAGCAATCTCCACTCGTTTATCTCCAAACAGCTGATGCTGGCAGATGTCGATGTACTAGAAAATAGAACAATAAATTATCATAACTTTTAGATATTCATATCAGAAATGAATGAAGGTAATTGTGACCCTTCTGTTCACGGGGAAGGCACTTCTATTGGATGGGAATAAATTAGTTCTTTTTTGCTTAAAACATATAAATTTAATTTATCATGTGCTCTGATGAATAGAGCAGATAATATATCAGTTCTAGCTTTAAAATGTTCAATTATGACCTGAATTTCCTTTTTATAATATTAATTTTTGAAGCGATTTAATTTTGCTGGACTTTTTTTATTGAAATTTTATACACTACATTTCTTATAAAACAAAAAAAAAATTTTCAATTATATAAATAAATAATTTTAGTACCAGACTGGTTATGTACGTTAATATTGAAAAAAAATATATATATATAAAAATTACCCCAGTTGGATATGTATGTATGTGTACTATATATATAGAATATATAATATATATATATATATATATATATAGTATTAATATCTATATAGTATTATATAGATTATAGATTTATATATATATATAATATATATATATAGATATATATAATAATATAAGATATATATATCTGTATATATATATATATATATATATATATATATATATATATATATATATATATAGATAGGTATATATATATATATATTATATAGATATATATATATATATATAGCTAGTATATATATTATATATATATATATATATATATATATATATATATATTATATATATATATATATATAGATATAGCTATATATATATGTTATATATATATATATATATATATATATATATATATATATATATATCTATATATATATATATTATATATATATATATATATATATATATATATATAGATATATATATATATATATATATATATATATATATATATAATATACATGTATATATATATATATACGTGTATATATATTTCAGAAAGAGATACGTGAAATGCTTAAATAAAATTTTGCCCTAAATAAATATTCAATTGTCATTACGAATTCATTACGGTGTGGGGACCACCGGGGAGAGAGAGAGAGAGAGAGAGAGAGAGAGAGAGGATGATAACATGATTTGTTGGAAATATTTTTGTACCACGTTAATAAAGTACAAACGCATGTACGCGCAGGCTCCGATGATTCAAAAATGTTTTTATCAAAGGTATACGTACGTGCATTTGGTGCGTGAGTCATTGAAGCGATATAATCATTGTCATTTATGTTTCTTAACCTGTTAGTGTCTAACACGAGTGAAATCTCTTGTGCAACATTGTCTAGACTTTCCTATAAATAATATCATATATATATATATATATATATAATATATATATATATATATATATATATATATATATATAATATATATATATATATACACACACACACACACACACACACACACACACACACAACACATATATATATATATATATATATAATAGATATAATACATGATTTTGTTGGAATATTTTTGTACCACGTTAATAAGTCCAACAAACGCATGTTACGCGCAGGCTCCGATGATTCAAAATGTTTTTATCAAAGGCAAATATACGTACGTGCATTTGGTGCGTGAGTTCATTGAAGCGATATAAAATCATTGTCATTTATGTTCTTAACCTGTTAGTGTCTAACACGAGTGAAATCTCTTGTGCAACATTGTCTAGACTTTAAATCATAATATATATATATATATATATATATATATATATATATATATATATAATATATATATATCACACACACACACACACCACACACACACAACATATTATATATATATATAATATATATATATATATATATATATATATATATATGAGTCGCATTCAATACCTACCCGAGTTCTAGTAAAAGAGAGAGGCGAGGGATTTCTTGCTCATTAGGCCTGAAAACGCTTTTCAGGCCCTCGCGAGGCACCACTAGTCAAAATGGTTAGAATTTCTACGGAAGGCGGGGTTTCCCAGGGGGTTTTAGAATCGTCGCACTGGACTTCCGGTGGTGATTGGTAGCTGGAAGGAACGCGGCGGAACTTCCTGGATAATAGAAGGAACACACGACGGTGATTTGGAATACTGGCTGAAGGCTATTTGCTGGAGATATGAGGGACCTCGTTACGTCTCTCTTTCTCTCTCTTTCTTTTATGCGTTAAATCTACAGCTGAAGAAAACCCAATAGACGACAGTAAACACAAGAAAGCTCCAATGGGAAATCAGCCTGAAATTCATGAGACGGCAGCCGAGAGAGAGAGACGGAGGAGATGATGATGATGGGGATGATGATACTGATGGAGTAGAAAAGAAGATGAAAAAGAACCTTAAGGATATATTCAACATTAATCCTTCCGCTTCTTCATCTTCAGAGAGAGAGAGAGAGAGAGAGAGAGAGAGAGAGAGGGAGAGAGAGAGAGAGAGAGAGATTTCCGATACATCACCCAATACTTCACATTAAAAGATAATTCGAAGATCCCTCATCAAAATTTCATCCCAAAGGTCAGGTCGCAGTGGGAAGTCTGTCTGTCTGTCTGTCTCCGCACTTTGGATTATCGGCCTAGACTTGAAAATACTCATGACGACAATCAAGTCTTTCCCAATATTTCTTCGAGTTTTATTTATCTATCTTTTTTTTATTCTCATTCTTTTGAGGGCTTATTTGAAAGGTCAAATGGCTTATATATTTTTTTTTTTCATAGAATCAGCTGCATATTTCAATTTGCTGATTTTAACTCTGGGAGGAAATTGGGGACATATGATAGATTCCCATTTAATTTCAAAAAGAAGTCGTGTGTTGGCCACTTGTGAACTGTGAATTGTTAATAAAAAGACGTCATCTCCGAGAAGACTTAATCAACTTGATTGTTAGCTGTTAAACAAGAAAAGATCTATGTGAACACTTAAAACACTTGTCTGTGAGTTGTTGAAAAGAGGTGATCTTCGTACTTTCCTTTTTTCAAGTTAATTTCCTCGGAAAAGTTCCACACCGTCTCCCTCGCAGAATCATCATTCGATTCTTCTGTTGTCAATTTTGAAACTCTGCCGGGGACAATGTGGCAATTATTCAAGGTCAATGCCAAGGGATAAAAAAGGGAAATGAGAGAGGGACGGGTAATATACCTTCACATTAGTAATGAGGGCAGTTGTTACAGGACCTTCGTTAAAGGGGACAACAGCTTTTCTGTGGTTTCATGAAACTGCTGGTCGTGGACCTATTATTATTATCATCATCGCAGTTTAATAAAAATAAATTTGATTCAGAACAGATTTAGTCGTGACGAAGAACCACAGGTAAGCTTATAAGGACAAGAGATGATTGGCAATAAAAGAAAAGAAAAAAAAAAACTTACTCAATATGTAGTTCCATTAGGTTATAGCTACAGTTTCACGTTAAATTTTGCAGAAAAAAAAATGAAACAAAATTTAATGTTAATATTTCCACGGATACCAAAAGTTCGGCGATTAAGAAAACCAGCTTCCTTCTTTTTATGAATTAAAAAAAAGTCATTTTCTTTTTATGAATAAAAAAAAGGATATTTTCTTTATTTGAATTCAAAAAAGGATATGTTCTCTTGATGTATTAAAATTAAATGTACTCCTTGCTTATAAAAGAGTGAGTCAACAGATGATGATAACAGATTAATGTCATACTTTGAAACCGGAAAACCCATAAATTGGAGACCAGATAAATATATTTGTTTTCTAAATTATGGGTTTTTTAAGCTTCAGTGAATAACTAATGCAACCATATTCGCTGCCACCAAAAGTCCACAATTCATGATAAAGTGCACACACGAAGGAGAATGATCAAAGCAAAATATTCCGTTCATCTAATTCACTTTGAGGACGATTATCAAACCACATACCTGGAAAATGTTATGTTAATGACGCCCATTTTATAATACATAACTAGATTCTGGCTATACGGTGCGGCAAACAGTCCCTTATCCTTAAAGGTTCTTGAAGAAAAGAAGCTTTTTGTACACGACTGTATCTCTCTGGTCGAAGAGTGGAATATCTTTTGGTTATGGCCCCTTTTAACATTAAAAAAAAAAGACTAGATTATAGCTACATGGTGCAGCTAACAGTCCCTTATCCCCAGTGCTCTAGAAAATGTTATTTTACAAGAATGTCTCTCTCTAGTCAGAGATGGAGCTGAATGTCACAGAGGCAGCATAATTTGTTACGTCCATCAACCAGAAAGCACAAAACCTTGGAGCAAAAAACCTAAAGTGTTTCTTTTGAATTAAAGCTTTATTTACGAAGACTGCGGGGAAACAGCTGGGTGATAAGATCTCTCTCTTTTGGTGATATGAATGTAAGATTTAGGCAAAAGGCCAAGCAAGCGCTGGAACCTATAAGTTCATTCAGTGCTGAAATAAATATGAAAATGAAAAATGTTTTAAATGTGTGATGGAAAGTCAGATGGAAGAAAGCATATAAACGGAGGTACACAAAAAGGAACGAAAGGCGTTGCAGCTACTGGTCAATAGGACGCTGCAAAGACCCTTACATCATGCCTACAGTGCACCGCGAGAGGTTCACTGATTGCAATACCACCCTACGGGGCTCTGTTGGTAATACCCTTAAAGGATGACGTTTAACAGTTCGTGGCAATAGTTTCTTGAAGAAGGACAGGGGAAAATCATCCAAAACTATATTCTTTAAGTAATTTTCTATTAGGAGCTTGAATTTCAAGTCAGTGGCCCCTATTGGCTCCTTCCATATGGATAAGGGTTCATGTTTTTTATTAAAAGAAATATGGGGTGATGAATCCGGTTCCTCAACATATCAAACATGTCTATATTTTCCTTTATAACGTTGAATAGGATACATTATATAAAAAAAAATTATGCCCACATATTCTTTACACACGCACACCCACACTCACACACACACTATCATATATATATATATATATATATATATATATATATAATATATATATATGTGTGTGTGTGTGTGTGTGTGTGTGTACACACATATATATATATATATATATATATATATATATATATATATATATATATATATATATATAATATATATGGGTGTGTGTGTGTGTGTGTGTGATATATATATACATATATATATAGTATATATATAATATATATATATATATATTATATATCTATATCATAATATATATGATATATATATATATATATAATATATACAGTAAGAAAAAATAATAAGCGAGAGAGAGAGAGAGAGAGAGAGAGAGAGAGAGAGAAATGTAACCACATACACACCTAAAACCCACACGCATCTTTGTTGTACACAGTTTCTTTACCCTTCTACTAGAAACAGATGACTTTAGAATCTAGAAACCTAAATATCTTCGACATATCCGGTAGGATTTTCTGCTTTGGAATCAGTTCTGCTTCCATCTGGGCTTTGTGGCGCCCCCTGGGGAATGATCTCTGGGAGAGAAGAACTTCCTTTGTTCCGCCAAAACTAAATTTGTCTGCAGCACGGAAACCGCCCCTGATGAAAGTTGAACACCCCTTTTCCCCCAACCCCAACTCTTTTTAATGCTGAAAAAAGTGTATGTATGTATGTCTGTATTATTATTATAATTATTATTATGATTATTATTTTTTTTTTGCTCTATCACAGTCCTCCAATTCGACTGGGTGGTATTTATAGTGTGGGGTTCCGGGTTGCATCCTGCCTCCTTAGGAGTCCATCACTTTTCTTACTATGTGTGCCGTTTCTAGGATCACACTCTTCTGCATGAGTCCATGAGCTACTTCAGCCTCTAGTTTTCTAGATTCCTTTTCAGGGATCTTGGGATCGTGCCTAGTGCTCCTATGATTATGGGTACGATTTCCACTGGCATATCCCATATCCTTCTTATTTCTATTTTCAGATCTGGTCTGTTTGCACGTATCACCCTATCCGTTCTGATACCATAGTCCCAGAGGATCTTTGCCTGATCGTTTTCTATCACTCCCTCAGGTTGGTGCTCGTACCACTTATTACTGCAAGGTAGCTGATGTTTCTTGCACAGGCTCCAGTGGAGGGCTTTTGCCACTGAATCATGCCTCTTTTTGTACTGGTTCTGTGCAAGTGCCGGGCATTCGCTTGCTATGTGGTTTATGGTTTCATTTATCGTATTCCACTTCCTACATATGGGGGAGATGTTATTTCCGTCTATCGTTCTTTGAACATATCTGGTTCTTAGGGCCTGATCTTGTGCCGCTGGTATCATTCTTTCAGTTTCCTTCTTTAGCTCTCCCCTCTGTAGCCATAGCCATGTGTCATCACTGGCTAGTTCTTTAGTCTGTCTCATGTATTGTCAGTGCATTGGTTTGTTGTGCCAGTCCTCTGTTCTGTCTGTCATTCTCCTGTCTCTGTACATTTCTGGGTCTTCGTCTACTTTTATTAGTCCTTCTTCCAAGGAACTCTTTAGCCACTTGTCTTCACTGGTTTTCAGATATTGCCCCAGATATGTTGACGCAGTCCTCTATACTTAGTAGTCCTCTCCCTCCTTCCTTTCGTGTTATGTATAGTCTGTCCGTATTTGCTCTTGGGTGTAGTGCTTTGTGTATTGTCATATGTTTCCTGGTTTTCTGATCTATGCTGCGGAGTTCTGCCTTCGTCCATTCCACTATTCCTGTGCTGTATCTGATTACTGGCACTGCCCATGTGTTTATGGCTTTTATCATATTTCCGGCGTTGAGTTTATTATTATTATTATTATTATTATTATTATTATTATTATTATTATTATTATTATTATTATTATTATTATTATTATTATTAAGAAAATAAACCCCTTTCATATGGAATAAACCTACAGTCGCCACTAACATAACAGAAGCTAAATTTATCATTACTTTGTTTACATGAAACAAGAACATTTGCGACTCAGTTGTGTCCACATTATGAAATGAAACAAAATTGGTAAAAATAATCAATATCGACTGTCTAAAGTATCAGAAAGGTGAATTAGCTATATTTTATAAGTATGAAGCTTTCTAACTGTATTTCACATTCAGAGAAACTTACAATATGCATGGAGGGCATATAAGGTTACTTTACGATCTGCAACTGACTTTATTGCACACGGCGTTATTACGTATTCAACCACGAAACTCATTTCTCTGTTAAACTCTAAAGACAGGAGAGCGACGTGGAATAAGTTGCAAGTCTAGGTGTGACCTTCAGTTGCCCGTGAGAGAAGTCACAGAGACTTCCTCCCAGGGCCTCAGTTGGGAAAGATCTCACAATTTTCCCTTTTTCATTATTCTAAGATCTCTAGGCACTGAAAATGAGGATTGCTGCAAACTCAAAGACAAAAGCGTTTCCCAAGGCAAGGCTACGCGAATATCATTTTCCCCCAGAAGAGCCGAGTCGCCTCTCTCTCTCTCTCTCTCTCTCTCTCTCTCTCTCTCTCTCTCTCTCCTCTCTCTGTCTTTCGTCTTCTTTTGTAGATGAGAGACTGTAAAGGCCTTGATTAAGGCGCCGATTACTGGGAATGAAAACGGTTTTAAAAGGAACTTTCCTTAAAAACACAGCACAATGAAAGAGTCATTTCATATCACGGACACCAAGAAATTCACGCGAGACCGAGACATAATGAATGATGATTTGATTAATGAAAATATAGCTATAGGAGCAAAACACTGGAGAGGCACTTTCTGCCACTCCAAGGGGTGAACAGAAGGAGTTGGAGTGGTTGGACAGCAAGGTGGAAGAACGGAAAATGGAAAGGAGGTGAAGTAAAAGGCTAAAATATTGATGCAGCTAGGGCCCGAAGGGACGATGCAAATAACCTTTAGTGGTGCCTACAGTTGTTATAATAATAAATAAAAGATATATTCATTCCTTCATTCAGTCATTCATTCATTCATTGCTATGTATAATGTAACGTAAATACGTGCCCAGATTGTCGAGTAAACTGAAATGACTGCAATTTACCCTTTACATCACAACAGAGGCTGACGTTCAGCATTAGCCTTAATTACAATGATTTAAGCAAATATGGTGCCAGAACCGTCTTCAGGACCGTAAAACGAATGAGCCAAATGAAAGGACAAAATGGTATCAAACTATAACTGTCGCCTCGCTTCGGTAATGACTAAATCCACATAGGTGTAAGTCAGCATATCATCTTCTGAGCTGCGTTCATTTAAAAGGTCAACATAATCAAAGCGGCTGCGTCTGAACGGATTAAGATGATTGGGAAGAGATGAAGAAATTTTTTTTTTTTTTTTAATCCATATCACTTCTGTTGAATAAAGTTTCAATTCTACTTTAGTGGATATTATTTTCTATGAAGTAGCAACACTAATAGCATAATCTCAAATTTCCCATTACTAGTTACTTAAGCAGTCAAATTTGTATTTACAATACAACGCAAAACACACCATCTCTTTCTAATGATAATTACGAAATATATGTGATATTTAAATTTCGATTCATTTAAAATACTATTAAAATAAGTCATCTTCGTTTGTAGGCTTAGTGTCCTACGTCTTTTGTTATACTTAATATTTAATCATTAATATTAATAACAAGGCATTTGAACACATCAAACTACGGATACCTTGGCAGTTACCTGGACATCCTGAAGAATGAAAAAAAAAAAATCGAAAATCAAAGCCTTAAGTTCCCTTGAGAAAGAAAAAAGGAAAGTACATGACATCAGTAAAGAAAGTTCTCATTCCCGGTAGCCCCCCCCACCCACCCCTAAATTCACCTCCCTCCTCTTAAATGGCATTAGGATAACGTCGACCTACATAAAATATGAGTAGAGACTCCTAAAAAGATACTGCAGCATTAAGTCCCTTGTAATTTACGAGGTTGCCAGATATGCTCAGCAGCCAGAGAGGGACGCCGTTTTCTTCTTCTGGAATGCGACTCGCGGATGCAGGGTGGACTCAGACAAAAAGAGTTAGGTCTCCCATTTTCTTTTTTTCCTTCTTACTTCTTCTTCCTTCTTCTTCAGACTCTGGTAACCAGTGTTTCATATATATATATATATATATATATATATATATTATAGATATATATATATATATATATATATATATATATATATATATATATATATATGAGACAAGGAAAACATCCCAAAGGGGGAAAGGTATCGCAGCAATGACGAACGAGATATATATATATATATATATATATATATATATATATATATATTTATATATATAATATATATATATCTCGTTCGTTATTGCTGCGATATATATATGTGATTATGACATTCTTGTTAACACAGCATGAAAAGAAAAATGATTTTTAGAGTTGTTTTCGAAAAAAGCCTTTGTAGAAACAAAGTTTACGTATATATGTATGTATATATATATATATATATATATATATATATATATATATATATATATATATATGTAAAATTTGTTTCTACAAAGGCTTTTTCGAAAACAACTCTAAAAATCATTTTTCTTTTCATGCTGTGTAACCAGCGAAGAAGAATCCTTTACAAGTGTTAACAAGAATGTCATAATCACATGCGTCTTTAATAAACATGATAAATGCTATAAAAATTATATAAGCTGCTTTGGACTCACGATACAATAAATCCGTGGCTTTATACACCTTCTTTAGGGCGTAGCAAATCCCTTATTTTTTTAAATTCTATTTCAACATCAGTAAAATTACTGGTTAACATGGAAACCTACAACCTTTGCCATTGACCTCTTTCACGAGGCGACTATAGATCTCAGGAAGATACGATCTGCCGAGTCCCAGTGGGAAAGAATCAGAGAGATTAATGCAAAACCGAACAAAAAATGCGCCACAGATTCCCAGTGACACTAATTGTCAAACTAGACACTCCAAAATGCTGTATCAGATCTCGAGTATTAGGGTACTAGTCGATTGGCTCTGATGGGCTCTGATGCTTTAGGAGCTAAATGTGTTTTCTCTAAATACAATCTATAGCAAATTAAAAAAATAGATTATGAAAAAACTAATGTTTGCAGAAATGAGTAAATAAAATGTTAAAATTTTCATATTCCCGGCCACATGACGGTGCTAAGATTCCTTCGTTAAAAAATGTGTGTGTATATATACATATATATATAAATATATATATATATATATATATATATATATATATATATTATATATATATATATATAAATATATATATATATATATATATATATATATATATATATTATATATATTACATATATATATATATATATATATATATATATATATATATATATATATATATATATATATATATAGATATATATATATAATATATATATATTTTATATATATAATGCCTCAGTTAATAGTAATTTCAATAAGATATTAAAAAGTGTCTTAAAAGGAAATGATGCTCTAGTCAAACAGTTTTCCTCGCAAAGTGCAACCTTACCGTATATGTATGGTCTTATTAAAACGCACAAGTTTGGTAATCCTGTCCGCCCAATAATCAGTTCGGTTGGTAGTGTTTCATATGAAACTGTCTAAATGGTTAGTTAAGATTCTTATGCCTATTGTCGGAAACATCTATCACATATAAAGAATAATACCGATTTTGTTGAAAAAATCAGTAATGCTCACGTAAATTACGACTTTAAAATGATCAGTTTGATGTTACCTCTTCTTTATTTACCAATGTTCCAGTTGATGATTTGTTGAACTTTTTAGCTGACGAATTAACAAAGCATATTTTACCTCTGGCTTCTGACAAAATTTTAGAATTGATAAAATTATGCGTTAAAGATTGCAAGTTTGTTTTTAACGGAAATTATTACCATCAAAAGTTTGGAATGGCTATGGGAATCCCTTTCCCCAGTACTTAGCAACCTATATATGGAATTTTTTGAAGTAAAAATATTACCTGGTATTTTGCCTAAGGGGGTTCTTTGGTTTCGATATGTTGATGACATATTCTGTGTTTGGCCATGAGCGAAAATTTGAACATATTTTTTAAGAAAAGTTAAATAATTTGGTACCTTCTATTAAATTCACCGTTGAAAAGAAGAAAATAATTGTTCATTACTGTTTTTAGATGTTTTTGGTTCATAGAAGGGATAGAAGCTTTGTGTTTGATGTTTACAGGAAACTCTACCAATGGTCTGTTCATATATCCACTATTATTCAGACCACCCTGTTAATGTAAAACTCTCAGTTTTTTGTAGCATGTTTTTAAGGGCACTACGGATTTGCAGTCCGGAATTCCTAGACTCCGAGAATTGTAAAATTTATGACGTAGGAAATAGGTTAAAATACCCAAAGTTTTTAATTGACAAATCTTTGCAGAAAGCTAGAAATATTTTTTATTCCACTAACAATAGGGAGCCTTCTGTGAGAGAAAATATCTTATCACTGCCATATAATGTCAATCTTTCTTTTATTCAGAAATTACTGAAAACTTTCAAGATAAATGTGGTATATAAAAATTCAGGAACACTTCAAAATATCATTGTGCGTAATTCCCAAAACAAACTAGTAGGCTGCATTTACACGGTTCCTTGTGCTGGCTGTAATTACAACTACCTTGGTCAAACTGGTAAAGAACTAGATTACCGTCTAAAACAACACCGTTACGCAGTTAGAACAGGTCAATCGACGAGTGCTTTATTTGTACACATGAATTATTTTAACCATAGTATAGACTGGAAAAATGCATCTGAAGTAATATTTTGAAACCATATTGTAAAAAGAAACATAATAGAATCTGCATTTATTAAGCATTTTAACGATCAACTAATGAAATCTGAGTCAGGTCTTTTTAAATTAGATAGTACCTTGTTTATAAAATTGTAGGGAAATACAATGTCACCTTTTAGCAACAGCCTGTTATACTAACTGCAGTTTCAGTTCTTAAGCACTTTTAAAGTATTCTTACTTGTTTGGTAGTGACAATTTGTAATGATAATTTGCTTGTTAATGGCTTTGATCTTTGTTCTGTGAAATTTTCTTGTTTATGTTTCTATTTATTTATTTTACTTTGTACCCCGAAGAAGTGTACGCAATACACGAAAGCGCTTGGTACCTGGTCTTTGATTCTTCACCTTTCATGTGCTATTTACGTATATATATATATATATATTATATAATATATATATATATATATATATATATAAATATATATATAATATTTGTACGTGCATAAGAGAGAGAGAGAGAGAGAGAGAGAGAGAGAGAGAGAGAGAGAGAGAGAGTCGACTGCGCCCTCAGATTAAAGATTCCTGAAAAAAGGACCAAAAGATACTTTTTTTTGTATATATGTATAAGTGGGTGTGAATTACCATTCTAAGGTGAAACCCAGAGGACTGTAAAAGTGGTGTGCTGAGAATAATGCACATAAAATGTAATGCCAATTAAAAAATGAGAATAGTTTAGCGAAAGAGAAACAAAATAGTTAGTGTAACGCCGAGAGAACAGTCAAGGGAAAAGGCCTGGCTCCCATTTTGCAACGCCATCGACAGACAGCAGATGATGATGATGACTGACGGGGGGTTCGGGGAAAACGCTGGTCTGAGGTGAGGGAAAAATCACAGGAGAGAGAGAGAGAGAGAGAGAGAGAGAGAGAGAGAGAGAGAGAGAGAGAGATTAACGTTAATGGGAATGAATGTACGTGTATGCATATATACATATATACATACATCTAATGAAAGGAGCCCATAAAAACGCCAAAATATAGAAAGAAAGTACTATATTTCAGAGACTGCTGTCTCTGGAATATAGTACTTACTTTCTATATTTTGGCATTTTTATGTGCTCCTTTTATTAGATGGAATTCTGTTGACAGAACATTTTTACCTGTCATAAACATACGTACATATACATCAGCCAAATATATGCACAAAGAACAAGCGCTATGTATAAAATGCCTTTTTAGAACCACTACTAAAAAGTTAGCGAGAACCCAGTCTCTCCCCAACACAGAACAAAAACAGCAGATGCATAAAATGTAGTATAATAAAAGTACTACAGCACCAGTGAGCATTAGCGCAACGAGAATATATTATGCCAGATTATACACACTCAATGAGCTCGGCTCTCTCTCTCTCTCTCTCTCTCTCTCTCTCTCTCTCTCTCTCTCTCCTTCACGAAGCATGTCACTACTCCATTTTTCAAACTCTATTTGGTTTTCACTCGCTGAATGTCGGGCTGTGTTGCCATTTGCAGGCTGTTTCGTATATCCAGGAGACTTTATTATCTTCTGTATTGATATTCCTTTCTTGTCTGCCTTAATAAATAAAATGTTTATCGTGTTTCATAGTGACATTTCTCTGTTTAATTCGAGAGGGAGTCCAGTAACCTTGGCTGTGTCACCTCAATGGTTTATTTATTTATTAAATAATTACGGTCAATATTTCTCCTAATTTAATAACTTATATTAATTTGTTTGTCGTTTAATCCTGAATTTCTGCAAGGAAATGCTACATTCTTTACTTAGCCAAACGTAACAAATTGCTTGTCGTTTTTCTTAATGGTTAAACGGAATCATATATATAGTTTTTTTTTTTTTACTTGTTGACTGATACTCACACATGAGCATGCACAAACACACACACACGTATATATATATATATATATATATATATATATATATATATATATATATATATATATATATATATATACACGTATCATATACACGTATATATATATATATATATATATATATATATATATATATATATATATATATATTATATATTATATATATATGAAACTGGTGGAAGGGTTATGGTGGGGACCCCTAAGATTGTTTGTAATGGGGTTTCATCCAAACCTACCCCCCTTCTTTGTAGGGGTGGGGGTGTGAAGAAGGGTATTCCCTGAAACTGAGCTGTTTTCTGGCCGTGAAAAGAGAGGCTGGTTATTCCCGTAGACTTAGTTACTGTACTAATTTTCATACATAATTTCTGTACAACTTCCCCGGAGAAAGTCGCGAATATTTCAGCTCGGACACAATAGAAGATGAAAATTATCATCAATATCCGCAAGATTTTTTGAATAACTTAAATCCATCGGGACTGCCAGTGCACAAAATAATGTTGAAGAAGTACTGCCCGGTAATGTTGCTTCGGAATTTCGATCCTGCCAATGGACATTGCAACGGAACGAGGTACACCGTTATGGAGCTAAACTCCCATGTCATCGAAGCAGTGATAGCAACGGGCCCTCACACCGGCAAACGTCTGTTATTCCCCGG
>NC_087211.1:5269383-5286508 GCF_015104395.2 Macrobrachium nipponense | reverse complement strand
TGCATTTAATTAAGGAAAGGAGGGTGGCCACACAAGAGAGGATTAATTTTACCGAATTTTTGGAAAGGCAGGAACTTTTCCAGCACTTCCCATGTAGTAATCACAATGAATTTGTATCCAATTTAATTATAGTGCGTCAGATTAAAATTCGGAGCCAACGTCACGAAACTGAAAGTCTGTTCTGCTTCGTCCCCACTAGAAACATTGACATCAATCTTCACAATAACATTCGTATTAAGATGAAAGCTACAATCACTTTCCTCTACGGCTTATCATCAATTAAGTTTGCTTATCAGGACCCCCACAGACAAGTGTATTCACAACTGATTATCAAGATTTTTAATGCTCCAATTTTATTCCCATTTTGTAGAAATGATCTCCAATTCCTAATCTTCTGCCTTTTCTCTCTGTGATGCCTAATGAATAGGCACATTTTCCTTGCCACATTTCTTACTCAATTCCAGAGGTCTTTTATCCCTCACACCGCTGGACTGAGGAAATCTCTCCCTTCTGAGGAGGTCGAGCAATTGGAATTTCTGAAGTTCAAGTGAAGATGCAATGCATTGCTCCCCTAATACAGCTCTTGCATTCTCATAATTTACTTACATTTTCAAGTATATTTACTATTTTGTTAATCTCTTTTTGAAGGACTGATCTCTTCTTTCTCCATTTCCCATTGCTTCTGTTACTTCTTTTAATTGAACAAAGTATTTTTTTTGGCAGCTTGAATTTCAAGTCAATCTGAATAATAATAATAATAATAATAATAATAATAATAATAATAATAATAATAATAATAATAATAATAATAATAATATCTTCAATTCAAACACATTTCTAAAGTTATGTTTGAATTATCGCTTAGAATTATCGGCTCCCTTCGCAAGAAAGAGAGAGAGAGAGAGAGAGAGAGAGAGAGAGATATAGAATATCAAATCAGGCCATGAAAACGTGTTTCCTGACCCCAAATCAGTTCCGCCCTGAGTTCAATGGTCATAAAACGGACAAAGATTTTGTGGCCAATTCAAGAGCCGCGCTTCGGAGCACCTCGAGCAACCTCTTGTAACGTTTCTTCGGAAGATCGATCACTCAGGAGTTTTCGCATAAACGGCAGTTAATGGTGTTTTATGGTCTTAGAATACTGTCCATTTCGCCTCAACTTTCAGATTGCATTATGGTCTTCACTGGAGAAACACATCCACTTTTGTGCAACTGCGCAAATCTATTTTTAGGAATAAAACTCTACAGAGCCTTAAAAAAATCTGTCCGATTCCTCTTTGTAAAGGAGAATCGAACAGATTCTCGAAGGTTCTCTGTATGATTTAATTTATAAAACATACTTGTACAATGACCTCACTGTGGACTTGACATTCCCTCATCCCCCACCAAATTCCTTTCTGAGTCTCGTCTCTTCAAACGCTCAACCCCCCACATGGGCAGGATGCAAACACAACATCGCCATTTCGTTCATCACTCCGACATCCTCTCAGCATAAGCGAGCACTTTCTGCCCCTTTGCACTCTCATGTTTGCATTGCAATGCCTTGCGTTGATGCCCATGAAGTACTTCCTCTTTCTTTGCAACACAATGGAAACTACTCGAGTTCGCATTCAGCACCGTGGGGCGTTTTAATTATACTCCCGGTAATGCCTTTTTATTTTCCCTTTTTATCGACTCAGTGTCCACATTTCAATTTATATTTCCAATGTACTGAAAAAAGATAATGCATTTCCATTATGCTTTTAAATTATGCGTCACTTTTAATGGAAAGTTCAAATGTCAGATTAGTCACCCAGACACCCGGAAAGTCAACTGATTTTTGGATGTTTTACATATACCCAATGCCATACCAATTGTAGGTCATTCTAATCGTTGGAAATCCCAAACCCAGTCACCAACGGGATTCGAACCTCAGCCTGGATTAGGAACAACGGAAAAACAGAGTGAAGTGAAGAGTATTGGATACTAGACGACATTTGTGGCTTAATAGACAGACCACAATTGGAAGATCTCCAACACGAAAAAAAAGTATATCAAATCATGAAAAGAAATATCTTTGAAAACAAAAGCTATTAAACACAAACCTAATATTCCAGCGCGACCAATTATCATCTCTTTTGGATCAATGACGCCCTCGACGCCCCAAAGGCTTAATTGAGTTTTACCTTCACATTAAGAATTCAGTTGACCTAGTGAATTAATTAGGCTGCGCTTCTGTTCTATTAATTCAGACCCCGATTAGTGAGTTCCCAGAGGCAAAAAGTCCAGATTAACGATGATCTCATTTTCTTTAACGGAGGAAATTGTATGAATGAAGCCGGGCGTTCATATTGCAAGTTCACAGTCAGCAGCGCGGTTTATTGAGAGGTATTTGGTGCGATGTGAAGATTCATTATCGCCACATTGCTCCACTGATGTAGCAGCATTTTTTAAAGTCTACCTTTAAGAGTTTTAATATTTTATGTTCACTAAAGAAGGACAAAATGATTTTATTATGGAATTCAACTAACTTTTGATGCAAGGTTTCATCTATTACAACATAGAAATGATAATTATAATAGTTCCATGTATGGAGAAAGTAAACGTTAAGTAATTCTCTTGATAAAAGTCTCCCTGTATCTTAATGGTTTACTTATATTTTTATCTCTTTATTAATTATACATTTATTAATTAATTTCTTTTTCAGGAAGTGATCTCTTGTCTCTGTATTTCCCATTACCTTCTGTTATTTTTTTCTAATGAACACCATCATATTTTATGGTAACTTGAATTTCCAGTCAGTGGCTCCTTTGTTGGGCTTCTTGTTCCATAAGAGTAGAGTTCTTCATTCTTCTGGATAATGACAATATTAATAGTAACCGAATGCTAAAGTATATAAAAACAACTTTATATTGACCGTAAGAATAACATGACAAGAGTAGATATTCGTTAAACGAATTAAATCGAATAGATTTGCATCCTTTATTTCAGCTAAAAGCCTTACAGAGAATATTTACAAAAAAAAAGACAATCATACCTTCATAAAATGTGATTTCATATTTATTGAATAAATATTTGAACTCACAGAATGTAAAATTACGGATTATATAATATTTAACTCCGTCTAAAGCCTCATTTCTGAGCAATTCTTCATAACGAAATAAAATTGTGGATTACTGTTGAAACAAACTAATAATAATCAAGTTACATACATTTTTATTCATTCCATGCTAATAACATTAAGAGCAATGTAGTAATGAACTTTGTCCTACGTGCTTTTAAAATATGCGACCCGGAGTTTGTCGATGGAGAAATTCAGCACATACGATCAACTTTTAGAGGACTAAGATACCCCGATCATTTTATTGACAAAGCCATTTCACGAGCTAAGAAAGCATTTATCGTCCTGTTAACAACCCCAAGGAAAAAACACAAACAGATTCTACCCCTCCATTTAATCCCAACCTCGACAAATTATGTAATTACGTTAACAGTAGCCAGAAAAGATACCAAAATAGTTTTAAATACCCAACACATTAGCCTAAACTAATCAGAAACAACAATAAACGATATGAATACTATCATTCCGGGAGTATAAGAAATCCCTGTCATGACTGCAAGGAAAAATATTTTGGGGGAAAATGGAAGAGGATTACCGACGCCGATTAAGGGAACACAAACGAGCATATGCACTTCATGCACAGAACAATGCAATAGTCTCCCATGCTTTTAAGAACAACCATAGACCGAATTGGGATGGATCTAACAATTTTTAAAAATAATGTCCAAACAAGAAGACTAGTGGAAGGTGCCGCCATAAAACTTAGGACAAGCTTTTACGGTAACAAGTCGTTCGTTGGGGAAGACCATTAGTCAATTTTTGCATTCTTAAAAACTTTGTTAAAAATTTTAAATCTTAAGACAAGCTCTGTTTTTTCTCCGCCTGATGCTGCCCCCTTTTCTGCTCTCCTCCCTCAGACAGATTACAACACGGGGGACGTGATGTCCAGCATTATTACAGCCGCATCGACAAGGGAACACCGTGCAGCATCATCACAGCCAACAAGACGTTCCAGCAGAATAACCAGCAGGAATTCGAACAACAACGGAATCACCTAGTTGGGCTGTTGAGCGCTTCCTTCATTTGCGTTCGTCACAGTTGAATAATTGTCCTATTCAGAAGTTTACTTCGAAAGATTTTTAAATTCATAATGTTCACTTTGCTGAGGATGAACCTGGTGTAGGGTTCGAAAGCTCTTATCATTAAACACTTTATATACTTCACATGCGATATTATTGTGGACCTGCAATCAATAATCAAGTTATTATTTTTTAATCTCTCTCCATGAAGATAATTACTTTTATGGGTTCGTAAGTAGTCCACGTTATGTAATTAGCAGAAGATATGAATGAAATATACTCGTATAAGAGAAGTGTCCTGGTATTTGATGCTCGGGGGTCATACTTATGTGTGCGTGATTTTAGCTACAATGTAAATACAAACCTTATGTGTAATTATTATCAGTATTATTTGTATTGCTGTTATTATTATTATATTTGTATTGTTATTATTATTATTAATTCAGAGGATAAAGCTTTCTTTAAATACGGAACAAGCTCGCCAAAGGGGCTACTGACTTGAAATTCAGCCTTCAAAGAATATTAAGTCGTTCATTTGAAAGAAGTCAAAGGAAGCATTGATCAGTTAGTAGCGAACAAATGTAAATTCATCGAATGACAATAAATAATGTAGCTGATAAATTTAAGCCTATTTTTTTATATAATTTGAAAAGGAAATGGAATATACGAATACAGGAAATTACTACAAAGAAGAATATCTATTGGTGCTTACAGAGGCCCAGAGCTGTGTAGCTTTAAAAAATTGCAAAATGAGTTTTCAGCAGAATTTTCAGCCTAAAACCCGTTCATGATCCGATTTCATCCTGTGGGATTATTGAGGTCATCATGCCAGGGCAGAGTTTCTACCTTTTTGGGCTATTTGAAAAAAAATGCCCCCCAAAAAAGTCATTATTACAATTTTGGATATCAGTCGCTTGCGTAATATGTATGTATGTATGCGTGTATATATATATATATATATATATATATATATTATATATATATATATATATATATATATATATATATATATGTATGTATGTATGTATGTATACACACACATATATTTATACATATATATATATATATATATATATATATATATATATATATATATATATATATATATATATATATATATATATATATTGTTACGTATGGGCCTGGCCTTGAAGAGGTTCCAATACGTAAACAGGAATAATTGAGGGAAAACAGAGTAAATTACTTCAACTTACCATAAAAAATGATTTAAAGTGAACATTTACTCTAGAGGGAAAGGTCGCCAGAAACTCAGCTAATTACTTTACATCTATTTATTTACAAGAGGCTGCTTAACAGCCAGGGTAAGTAAATTGCAACTGGCCTCCACAGTGGACTAATAATATCTCTCAAGTGGAGGATAGTTGGCTCAAAATGAAATTCATGTAAAGCTGTTTTCGAAATCTTGTGGTAATGCAACACTTGCGAGCGAGGAGACTTGGACATGTGACTCAGGGAATCTGGAAAAGGATCCCAGATTAGAAAAGACAAAAAGAAAACAGGACTTCTTGCACAAGTTACGATTATTCAGTTCTCTAACACTGGGGAAAAGGAACTCTAATTTAAACTGAGGTATGCACTGAAGACTTAGTCTTTAACAAGTCCACAAAGGAAAAAACACATGGCGCGATGAGGACAAAGGGCTCTTTTGATGTAGGAGGGATAAAAGTGAGACTTGAAAAAAAATGAAATTAGCAAAGAGTCGTATGGTAGTAAAAGGTGCTGGTTTGGAGTTTACACTTTCTAGACGTACCTTATTTACTTGAGGCTTGGATCTGTGTCGTGCTCTGAAGATAGTCCCACCAGCGTTTGGACAGAGGGCTGACGTCCCGTCAGAGGAGGGGGCTAGAGGCACGTCTGCCTAGCTTTAGCAGTAGCTTCTGACTGAGAAAGATGCTGGTTCTCTGGGAATCACGGGGCTTCCATATACCGCCTCGGGCACTGCCTGAAAGCATAAACAACCGCCAGCAAATTGGTAAGGAAAATAGGTCTTATTGTAGAGGTCCCTAAAATCAATCTCGAGGCCTAGCTTCTCTCGTGACTTGCCTATCTCACCCTAAGCTTCCGTCAGACCGGAAATTCTTTCCTAGCCTTCCTACGACGTGCTCTCTCCCAAAATCAGTTGCTTTAGGAGAAAACATGGCTCCTCATTCATAACTCCAATTAATTAAATACTGCTGGGAAGGCGAGGCATTCAATAAACGTAGCAGCTCCCCCTGTTAAGAAGGCATTCACTCCCTTTTGGGCGTGAAGGCCTTGGCTTTAATAAGTTGATCGGCTCGACTACCCAGTTCTCCTACTCTTAACTTAAGTTTTTTGAGCTGCGATACAGCTAACTACAGTGGCCTACCTAACTTATAGGTGGAGACGCTAAGTGTATTAACTTATTGGGTTAATGTAGTCTAGCCTAAGTGATAACTACGGGTTGTCTGTGACGACAGTTTACTCTACCCCTAGATAAGGTTACTTGAAAATTCTTTCTGCTACTACCCTAATGCCCTGGTACTAAATCATTAGCCTAACCTACTCAATACAGTTAATTGGAGACGCAATCATTCCAGAGTGTGGTACGCACAGCAGTGATGTGTCGACAAAATTGTTAAAATACATGATGTGAGGTAATGATGCATGAGGATGATGAGTGGTTAGTGGACCAGGATGGAAATGTAATGAAGTAATTATATTGAAATGAGGGTTAGTATTACCAATTCTAGGGGTTAGAGGGTTAGTTTACAGGCAGAGATCAGGCTGGCTACCTTCTCTGGGTAGGTGCCAGGATCACTCTGCAAATGAATGTGACACTGTACCTCTGGCACAGGTGTCAAGGAAAGCATGTGGCTCTTTGGTTAGTTTAGTGATTGCATGCTATTTTGGTGCTTATGGATAGCCTGGCTTAATGCCGGGAGAGCACATCCGCTATTTTGTTATCAGTTCCCTTTATGTGCTGTATTTGCCAATTGTGATCTTGCAGATCTAAGCACCATCTCATGAGTCTCTTGTTCTGGTTTCAGAAATTTGTCAGGTAGACCAAGGGGTTGTGGTCGGTCAGGATGGTTAAGGGGAATTTGTGGTCCGAGTGGTACGACTCGAAATGCTTCATTGCTAGAACCAACCCGAGGAGCTCCTTCTCAATGGTGCTGTATCTGTTCTGGGCTGGATTCAATTTCTTGGAGTAGTAAGCAATAGGGTGGCGCACTTGGTCCTTCTCCTGGAACAGTACGGCTCCTACCCCTACGTCACCTGCATCTACTGCCATATAGAAAGGTCGATCGTAGTCTGGGGTCCGCAGGACCGGGTTGCTGATGAGGATCCCCTTGAGATAGTCATAGGCTTTCTTACACTCTGGGGTGCAATGAAACAGATTGGTGATGGGCGCAGCTGCTTCCGAGAGGTTCGGGATGAACCGCCTGAAATACTGGACCATTCCTAAGAATCTTTGGGCATCCTTCTTCGTGGTGGGATAGGGCATCTCTCGGATGGCCTGAACGTTTGCACCTTTGGGCATCAATTTGCCACTGCCCACGACGTGGCCCAAGTAGGTGATCTCCGCCACCCCGAACTGGCACTTACGCAAATTAACCACCAGGTTTGCCTGTTGCAGGGCCTGGAATACTTGGGCCAGGATTTTTAGGTGCTCCTTCCAGGAGTTAGCGAAGACTACAATGTCGTCCAGGTACACTACGCAGTTCGGAATGCCTGCTAGGACTTCATTCATGAGCCACTGGAAGCAGCTTGAGGCATTTTTCAACCTAAAAGGCATTACCCAGCACTGATAGTGCCCCGAAGGAGTGGAAAAAGTGGTTAGGTGCCAGGAGCTGTCGGCTAGTGGAACTTGCCAGTACCCCTTTTCCAAGTCGATCTTGGTGAGAAAGGGGCCTGGCCTAGGCTGTCCAGACAGACTTCAATGTGTGGCAGGGGATAGGGTTCCGGCTGGGTGACTGCGTTCAGCTTTCGGAAGTCGATGCACAGCCGGTCCCCACCCTCTTCTTTAGGGACTAACACTACTGGGGAGGACCAGGGACTGGTTGATTTCTCGATTAGGCCCATATCTAGCTGGAGCTGGACTTGGGCTTGTATCCTCTCCGCACGTTGGGGGTTTACCTTATAGTAGCCCTGAGCGATCGGGCGTGTGTTATTTTCCAGACGAATAGCATACTCCGCCATTGACGTGCAGACCAGGTCATCCCTAGTCACTTGCGGATACTTCCGGAGAAGGTCACGAATATCCTTCCTTTTCGACTCCTCAAGTCCCGGCGTGATGCGACGGATATTTGCCAGGACCTCCGAGTTTTTCTCTGGTAATTGGATTTTACTCACTGAGCCGACCATTACTCCCTGGTCTGGCAGGGCCGGTTGGGGGCTGCCTCTTTCATGGAAAGGCTTCAGTAGGTTGATGTGGAGCCACTTGGCTCTACACTGTCCGCAGTCCACCAGGTAGTTGAGCTGCCCTCATTTTGCCAGAATCTTGTGGGGGCCAGTGAAATGCATCTGGAGGGGACGAGAGGCTCCAAGACGGAGCACCATTACTTGTTCCCCAACCTCGAAACTACGGGTGCTAGCCTTTTTGTCCATTCGCAATTTAACCTGCTCTTGAGTGGCCGATTCGTGAGCTTGGGCCACCGCCCAGGCGGCCTGGAGGTTCCGCTGGATATGGGGCAGATTTTCAGCCCAGGCAGCCTTCTCTGGGTCTGCCCAAGCCTCATAGAGTATATCAAGGGGGCCCCGGGTGGAGTGAGCAAACAAAAGCTCAAACGGGCTATACCCAAGGGTCTCAGAGGGAGCCTGCTGGATGGAAAAGAGGGCGTAGGGTAAGTTGTCTTCCCACCTGGCCCCATTTTCTTCTTTCAGAGTAGAGAGCCGAGCCTCTAGTGTTTGGTGGAAGCGCTCGATGATCCCCTGGCTCTCGGGGTGGTAAGGGGTCGAGTGGAGGTGTGTTATCCCATGGCTGGCCAGGCTATCTCTGAACTCCTTTGACATAAAGTGACTTCCTTCATCACTTTTGATTGTGGCGGGGAACCCGAACCGACAGAAGAAATGTATGAGGGCCTTGACAGCATTCTTGGAACTGGTGCTCCGCACCGGTATGGCTTCGGGGTAGCGTGTGAACCGATCGATGATGGTGAGCACATGTGAATTTCCAGTTCTCTGCTTCCTCCTCCCTTCCGGCGTGTAGTAGTCAATGACCACATCCTGGAACGGAACACCGACAGACGGGATGTTTTTAATGGGGGCCCTGGGGACTACTTCATTGGGCTTCCCTACGCGTTGGCAGGCAGGGCAAGATGTGACATATGTCTTCACCGACTTGAGCCACCCCGGCCAATAAAATTTTCCCTCCAATAACCTTGCGGTGTGATTAACCCCAAAATGGCCTCCCAGTCCGTCATGGGCCAGCTGGAGGACTTGGGTTTGTAACTTCCTAGGCACTACTACCATCTTATACATGGTGTGTGTGGGTTCCTCTAGGCCCCGGGAAACCTTGTAGAGGACGTTATCCTTGACGAGATACCTGGTCTTGGTGAGATCGTGGAGGTCCTCAAGCTGGGGGAGGGCCTCCTCCCGCAATGGGAGAAGGTCGTCATCTCCGTGTTGGGCAGCGACCGGCGGAGCTCCGGCAACTTGGCAGCAGCCCCCGTGACCAGCAGGGTGTCGATTCGGCTCGTAAGCTGGGAGTCTGGGGTCGGCATGGGTCCCTCCTGAAGCCAGGGGACATCTAACCCCAGATCCGGTTGGGGTGTGTCCTTGGTTGAAGGAGGCTCTGGAGGAGCCAGGGCAGTCATACACCGCAGAGGGGACCTCTTGGGGAAGGCGCCACAGCAGGTCTCGTCCAAGCAGGAAATGACACCCTGGCTTGATGGAGCTCACTACGCCTAGGCGATGTTCCATGGGTCCCCACGGGGTGCTGACTTGGAGCTGGACTGTCGGGATATCCTTCGACTGCTCCTCGACCTAACTTATGGTCCATCGTTCATCTTCCCGTATGTGGGCACCCGCAGGTATGTGGGTTCGGACAATCAGGCTAACATCAGCTCCGGTGTCCAGCATGGTGAGTAACTCTTCCTGGGGAAGGGACCCTCCGAGGGGGGCCACCAACACTCCCCTGAACTGGGCCCACTCCTTCGGGGGCTGGTCCGTGGAGACAAGATTCACACTCTTCCTCTGTCGCTTGAGACAGCCTGGGAATCGTGCAGACCATTGGCCCTTCTGGCCACAGTCCTTGCACCGGTCCCTGTCAGGTGGTTGATGGGCCGTGGTGGCAGCTGGATCTGAATGCCTGCCAAAACTGGCAGTGAGGGGGCCGGTAGGCTTGCCAGTTGATCGCTGAGGTGGTTGCCGGTTTACTGCTTTCTTAAGGCGACATTCGGCCTCGGGGTGACCCACCTTCTTACAAAAATTGCACATCCGTAGTGGTCTTTGGTGGGGTTCCTTGGGCCGAGTGGATCCGGAGAGGTGACCGGGTGGCACTATGCGTCGGTGGGCAGTGCTGTGAGATGGGTTGAAGGTCTCCCAGTCGTCAGCCAGGCGACAAGCTTCCACAAGTGTCTTGGGTTGCTTGTCGTTAAGGTGCACTGCGAGTGGTCCAGGTACACATTGGTAGAGATCCTCCAGCATGATCCGGTTAAACAGATCCTGGAACTCGGTGCACGACATGGCATCAAGCCAACATTGCCCCAGCTTGGATTTTGTGGTAGGAGTAATCTCCCCACTTATGGAGGCATTCCTTGGTTGAGTGATCCAAAATGGTGGATACTCAAATGAAATGGGCGTTCCGTAGGACGGACACGCAGGTATAGGGCTACCTGTATGGCCTGTACAGGTGCAATGGCACTTATGGAGGCGTTCCTTTTTTGGAGCACTGGTAGCCTGCTGGTGTGTCCCGTCGGACGACACTAAATGCAGTATAAAAATATACTGAAGAGAAATGGCACTCTGTTCGTGGCAGAGCGTAATGGGGGAGGAGAGAAAGTAAAAGGTGGGAGTACCCCAGCAGCCAGACGATGGACAGTGTCAAGAATTAGTGGCACTGTAAAAGGATACGACCTGTGGTGCACTGGCGGTGGCCAGTCCTAGACTGGTAACGACTTCCTTGATGGAAGTAATGAAGGTTGCGGTGGACACTGTGCAATCTGCGCTTGCGGTATACGCAAGTCTTTTGTGATAAAAAAATGAAAAGACCACTCAGGCAACGACAGGTAATGGTAATATGGAAATGCTCAGTCCTTTGCTGAAGTACTCGATAAATGAAATAAATGCTTGCAAAACTGCAAGGGACAGAGGCGCGTACGTATCACGCTCAGTGTAAATGAAAGACACAAGAGACTAAAATAATGTTAATGTATGGGTAATGGTACTGGACGTAGAACTCTTGGCTTCGTGAATAATAGGTTCTGGTTCTCTCTCTCTCTCTCTCTCTCTCTCTCTCCTCTCTCTGAGAGGGTGAAAAATGATATATGACAAACTCCCTTGTATTTGTACTAATACTTTTAGTTTTAATACGACGCACTAGCGTTAAATTATCTACTTACGTTAACGTTTAATGAAAGAATTGCTTTGGAATACGTTTTATGAAAATGATAACGCACTAGCGATGAACGATTTTTACGTTACAGGTAGTGGCTTGCGCTTATGAAATGATTTGCGTTTACATATGAATTTAACAAAGACGCGTTTTACGTTAACAATTCTGGTAATTTACTCTACTTTTAAGATTTACATTAACTTTACGTAAGGATACTAGGTCCCTGTGACAAGCGAAAATGACGGTAAGGATTTTAAACGATGTTAGCAAACATTTGTAAAAGAGGTTACGTTAAGTCCGAAGTGAAATGAAACTTTCGCTCAGCGAGCGGGTGAGCGATATGACGTGAAACGTGGTGAGCGAACAGAGGACAGCTGATTTCTGTAAAAGCGAAAACGATTTACAACACAAAATTCTAATTTCTTATTCAAGATGAATTACGTTAATTTCTCTGGCAGAACGATCGATGCTAGTATGAAGATTGATATTATTTACGTTAAAACTTCAAGACTTAAGTTACTTTGCTTAAATAATCAAGATACTTCTTAAAGGGATACAAAACATGGCTGCGTTGTGCGAAACGAAGGTTGGCTACAGGCCTGAGAGAGCGCACATACGCTCAGCTTAAGCTGAGGCTAAGCGGTTACCAACACTTGGAATGAAAACTAAATTAAAACGAATTCCTCTAACATATCACAGACAAAAGAATTGTACACTTCTTTTGCCGTAACTATTAGTAGAACACTTCTAACTAGCTAGGCTTTCTAACACAGCAATAAACCCTGGCAAAGCACTTCCTAGTTTGATCTGGTACTTTCTGGCATCTATCTAACACGTGCTCGTGTCTCGTCAGGTGAGGACAATGCAATTTACAAAATAACAGAATTCACTCGGCGCTCTGGCCGTTTACAGTATAATATTTCTAACTCTCTTTTAAACACTTCATAATAAAAATACTTAAACGTACCTTAAGCTAACATTTGTTATAAAATAATCATATTATATGAATGGTATAACTTACCACGAGTCAGTGTGTATCTTCCGCTGCAAGTGTGCTTTGATTTGCGCTTTGTAAAAACATTTACACTAGGTTTTACAAGGGATAACGCGATTTACAAGCTTTTTAAGCAAGCTAGGTTCGAATCTTCGGCGAGGTCGACATTGTTACGTATGGGCCTGGCCTTGAAGAGGTTCCAATACGTAAACAGGAATAATTGAGGGAAAACAGAGTAAATTACTTGAACTTACCGTAAAAAAGGATTTAAAGTGAAAATTTACTCTAGAGGGAAAGGTCGCCAGAAACTCAGCTAATTACTTTACATCTATTTATTTACAAGAGGCTGCTTAACAGCCAGGGTTAAGTAAATGCAACTGGTCCACAGTGGACTAATAATATCTCTCAAGTGGAGGATAGTTGGCTCAAAATGAAATTCACGTAAAGCTGGTTTCGAAATCTTGTGGTAATGCAACACTTGCGAGCGAGGAGACTTGGACACGTGACTCAGGGAATCTGGAAAAGGATCCCAGATTAGACAAGACAAAAAGAAAACAGGACTTCTTGCACAAGTTACGATTATTCAGTTCTCTAACACTGGGGAAAAGGAACTCTAATTTAAACTGAGGTATGCACTGAAGACTTAGTCTTTAACAAGTCACAAGGGGAAACACGTGGCCCGATGAGGACAAAGGGCTTTTGATGTAGGAGGGATAAAAGTGAGACTTGAAAATGAAATTAGCAAGAGTCGTATGGTAGTAAAAGGTGCTGGTTTGGAGTTTACACTTTCTAGACGTACCTTAATTACTTGAGGCTTGGATCTGTGTCGTGCTCTGAAGATAGTCCCACCAGCGTTTGGACAGAGGGCTGACGTCTCGTCAGAGGAGGGGGCTAGAGGCACTTCTGCCTAGCTTTATATCCTCAATTGGCACCTTTAGTTATTACTTGTCAAAGTTTCTGGTTCCAGTTTTAAAACCTCTAACTTTTAGTGAGTTTAATGTCCCAAATTCTTCCAAGTTTGTCAAAGAATTGTGTTCTTTCGATTTTAACCAAGATGTTGTAATGGCTAGTTTTGATGTAACCTCTCTTTTCACAAATATCCCATTAAAAGAAACAACTGACATTATTCTTAATAATATATGTGAAAACCACGTAACAACTTTTGGACTAAGTAAAGTAGATTTGCGAAAATTATTACAATTGGCTACAACTGATGGCATTTTTACTTTTGATGGTAAATTATATAATCAAATAGATGGAGTTGCTATGGGAAATTCCCTTGGACCTGTATATGCAGAGTGTTTTCATGGGGTTATTGTGAAAAGATTTGGATGTCTGAATGCCCTGTTGCTTTCAAACCTTGTATTACCGTAGGTACGTGGATGACACTTTCCTTGTGTTTAAGGAACGTTCACACGTGGATTTATTTTTTGAATATTTTAACTCTCGTCATCCTAATATTTCTTTTAATTGTGAGACAGAACAGGATAATATGTTGTCATTTTTAGATGTTCAGGTACACAGAAATAGAGGTAAATTTGAGACTTCCGTTTATAGGAAAAGTACTTTTACTGGCTTGGGATTGAATTATCTTAGTTTTTCACCAAAGTTGTTTAAAATTAATTCAATACGTACTATGATTAATAGAGCTTACAATGTCTGTTGTGATAATTTATTTCATCAAGACATGGTCTTCCTCCAGAATTATTTTTCCGAAAATTCTTATCCCGTATTTGTCTTTTACAAAGTTCTGAAAAATTTTCTAGATGAGAAATTTTGTCCCAGACCGGTGTACAGTACTGCTAGTAAAGATGTAAAGTATATTAAACTGCCTTTCCTTGGTCATAGTAGCTACTTGGTACGAAAAAAGTTACAAAGAAATACTTAAGCATAGTTTTCCTCAAGTTAGTTTCAGATTTTGTTTTCACTAACCCTTTTACTGTAGGATCACTTTTGAGGGAGAAGTGCTCTTCCTGTGGACCTTAATTCGAGTGTCGTTTACTTGTTTACCTGTTCGCAGTGTGGTCTGCGATACGTGGGATCCAGTTCCCGCTGGCTTAGGCACAGAATTTTGGAACACAGAGGTCTTTCCGTTAGAACTAGGTTTCCTCTTTCTAAACCACCTTTTTTCTGCCATAAGGGAACACAGTTTAGCACAGGACCATCCTTTCACTCACCTAGATTTTAGAGTACTGTCTTTTTGCTCAAATAGACTGGACCTTTTAATTTCAGAGTCGCTGTTTATTAAGAAAATGAAACCGGAATTGAACAACAACTCGTCCGGTATTCAACTAGCTATCATATAGTTTCATAGTAGGTACACAAAGTGGGTCGTTAGCCATTTTATTTTTGAGTGTAGTTTGTTTACCTTTCATATTATTTTTATTTTTATTTCTGTTTTTGTATGTTTTGCGTTTTGTTTTAGTTTTTTCGTAATTTTTAATATTTAGTTTGTAAGTGATGTTCGTTTTATTTTATATTCTTACTGAAGCTTTTAATAAGACAATTCATTTTAATGTAATTTTTTTGTGATTTCTCATCCTTGTCATTTTTTTCAGCCTGAAGATGAGGTTTTAAACCTCGAAAGCTCGTTTAATAAAGAATGTTCTTCCTGGTCTTGGCACTGTTATTTATCATCAAGCTATATATATATATTTATATATATATATATATATATATATATATATATATATATATATATATATATATATATTATAGTAGTAGCCACAATGCCATCTTAACTTCTCAAATTCGTTGCTCTGTTTTGGATACGCTTGTCGCTACAAAGCCTCGAGATCCAACTTCAAAGAAATATGAAATAAATCATGATGTGTGGTTTGTTTCCCGCTACCGGATATCATGGTTTTCTGTCATATTTCCTTGAAGTTGGATCTCGAGGCTTTGTAGTGACAGACGTATCCAAAAAAAGAGCAGAATTTGAGAAGTTAAAAGGCCCCCGGCATTGTGGCTATTACATATACATATGTATCTGGTGAAATAATATATATATATATAATGATTATATATATAATACTATATATAAATATAATTACTTTATATATAATTATCATATATATATATATATTATAATTATTATTAATAAAATATTATATATATATATTAATATTATGATATATATATATATATATATATATATATATATATATATATATATATATATATATATATAGTATATATATATATATATATATATATATATATATATATATATATAATATATATATGAACATATATATATATATATATATATATATATATATATATAGAATATTATATATATATATATATAAAAAATAAACACAAAACCACGTATGGAACAGAAATAAATTTGTGACTGACATCAGGATCGAACCCAGGTCTTTCTACTGAAAGGCAAGGGTAATAAAGAGTACTTAAATACGACAAATATCTACACAAGAAGATGTGTCACACGCGCTTCTTTTTGGTTTTATTTAGCAGAATGTCGCCTCAATTCCCGCGCGGTTCAATTTCTACTGTTTCTTGAGAGCAGGAAGACACTTGATGACGTTGTCTTCAAAAAGACGAGACTATTAAATCAGTAAAAGAATAATTAATTCCCCCTTGGGTTGCTGTCTCCCTCCCCCCAAGAGAGGATGCAGTCTTCTCTCTCTTTCTCTGGCGGCATCTTAATGTATTACTCTTTCTTTTCATGAAAGAGCTGTAAAGAATCCTGTGAAATATTTCTTCCTCCGAATTGTTCTGTCGAGAAGAAGAAGAAGAAGAAGAAGAAGAAGAAGAGTTAAAATTGGACAATGGATTCTTCCAGCTGCCTTTGCCATTTCTGTAGCATGAGGATCTATATTTCTAATAAGGTATTAATATATTATATATGTATATGTATGGATATCATATGTGGGTAAATGATGGATTGAATAAGAGAGGAGAGTTAGCACCATTGCTGGACGTGAAACGCTAGAGCCCTTGAACACAAACCGACACAAAGTCAATGATAGGGAAGAAGTAAGGCCCTTGAATATTATATTTCTAAAAGCGACAGCCGTTACTGGGCCACAAAATATGACATGCTCTGTACTGAGGTAAAGTATTAAATAGAAACCTTACTTACAACAAAATAAGCTTAAGTAAACGAAATTTATCATATGCCATCATGTTTCTTCTTGTAATCGATATACAAAAAAAGATCAGTTGATCAACTGTGGTCGATAGGAAATACAAAGAATTTTGTGATTATGAAACTGGAAAAAATACCGAAAAAATAATGTTGATGAAACTGAGAAGACAAAAGACGATAATTGCGCTCAGCGTTTGTACGAAACCCTTCAAGAACTTGGGATGTATTATCTATCCTCGTAGGAGAATTTCAATAAATGTATTAGGAAAAAATTTCTCCCGCCATAAATTCCCACCCGGAGTGTCGTAAATAATTTAAATGATGGAGGGCAGTCCTGTTGAGAAAGCATTCGTCAAGAGCT
>NC_087211.1:5261883-5264383 GCF_015104395.2 Macrobrachium nipponense | reverse complement strand
TCTTCCCTGTGCTTATCCTTACGAAGGCCTTACCTATTTGTTCCTAAACACAGAGACACTATCTATGGTAATATTTCTTATTTTCTCATATATCCCAGTATGCAAACAATTTTCAATTGCAGCAATTGTGGAGACAAATGTGTGGGGGAATCAGGTATGGGAATAAGGACTATAATCCAAGAACACAGAAGGGCAGTACAGCTTAACTCTTAGGGGAGTGCTATAGCTAGGCATTGTTAGGAAACTGAACATAGGATGGAATTTAAAAACAGTAGGCTTATATACAAAAGTAATAAAGAGGGTAGTAAAGGAGGCACTCACCAGAGATTAGGGTAATAGAAGGAAACAAAGGTTTTACCTAAGAAGATCCCATAAGACGAGCTTTGATATTAAAAGAAGCTAAGATTGACCCTTCTGACTTGGAGATTGGGTTTTTGCAGAAAATAACTCGGAGTTTGTGTATTTCCAGGAAACCCCTCTTTATAATCTAAATTTGAGAGAGAGAGAGAGAGAGAGAGAGAGAGAGAGAGAGAGAGAGAGAGAGATTCCAAATTAAAAGCGAAAGCTCTTTGTATTCACTCTTATCACAAGAGAACCTTTTTGTTTTTTCGAGGTCCAAGGTCATCTTGCCCACGACTGGTTTTAGGTTCGAGGAGAAGATAGCTCCCGTCTCTGAACATTTGCATATTTGATATTCAATATTTGACCTTCGAATTTCTGCTGGAATTTGCAGTTTGAGGGGCACTGCACTTCGAAGTTGATCCCTAGATTGAAAAAAATATGGGTACTTATGCTAATAACTCTGTATGTATGTGTATATATATGTATATATACATACATACATACATACACACACACACACACACACACACACACATATATATATATATATATATATATATATATATATATATATATATATATATATATAGTGTGAGTCTGTATGTGCGTGCGTATGTAAAAGGTATAATGTAAACAAACTGGCCTACTCTAACAGTAAGTCTTTTGTCTTATTTGGTGGCGTCTGTTCTGAAGTTTCGACTGGTAACCGAAAATTTGTTGTTTCTACAAATTCGTGATGCCAAAACAACACTTCCCAACTACTACATCAACTCATCTTCCCCGTAGGGAGGTAGTGCCATCAGTGCACCTCGTGGAGTGCACTAAAGGCATTACTTGAGCTTCATTGCCGGGTTCCCTCTGCCCCTGACTGCAACCCCTTTCGTTCCTTTTACTGTAACTCCGTTCATATTCTCTTTCTTCCATTCTTACATTTCTCAACCTTCTGCTAACAGTTGTTTCATGGTGTAACTGCTTTGAGGTTGCGCCTTGCAACCGTCCTTTGCTCCAAATCGCCTTTTCAGTCTTGAATGAGCTCCTCATAGATCGCAGCGCTTGGCCCTAGGCCTAAGTGTTATAGGATTCCCACTTCAGCAACCAAGCTTCCGTTTCAAAGGGAAGTCGGACGGAACAACTATCGCTCGTGGGCGTAATGTCAGCCACATTAGCAAATAAGTATTTATAGTCGAAATGATAACGTCTCTAGAATAATTAGCATTTATTAATATTGCTGTTCCTGATATTCCAAAAAAATGACGCGTGATATTGCTATGGCACTATTAGTTTGAGGGAACATTGAACTGTATTTGCTATCTTGTCTAATGAACGGACAACGTAAACATCGCCTTTTAAAAATCACTCAGCATAAAACCTCCATTTTCGTATACCGAAGGGAGGCAGAGATAACTGATAATGAGTTAACTCTGAAGAAGTAGGGTTTAGTGGGGGATTGATCCCCAGGCTGCGTATTTCCTGTTTAATCCGAAACTGAAACTTAATTCTTTCCCTTCTCCCGACACGGCGGAAGGTGGGAGGAAGTTGTGCTGTTGGGAGTAACGAACAGTGCAGTGGTGAGATGCACCAAAGTTTATATTTAATTTTTCTTTTTTACTTTCTATTTTGCTGTGATTTTGGAATGTTTTTAACCGCCTAGTTTAACCTATTGATAAAATGAAAGAAGGGTGTTTACATATATATATATATATATATATATATATATATATATATATATATATATATATATATATATATATGAATAACTTGATCACGAAGTATATAAAACGTGATGCTATGTATAAATAAAGGTTTTTTGCCACGAAGGAAAAAATGAAAAAGCGAGATAGCCAAGTACTTTCGTCTTTTCATTAATAATAATTTTTGTTGGGAAAATTTGTGTAAAAATTCATGATATTAAATTGTATATGCTCCCGTTTTTTTTTTCAAAATGTACTTAGTTTTCCCTGGAAGAATCACTTATGGCTAATCTGGTAGTGTCAGTTTGTATATTAAGCCTTCTTTTGACCATGTTGTTCTTTGTAAAATCAGTTTGCCTCAATAAAAGGTCCGAACAGGACCGAAAGTACTTGGCTATCTCGCTTTTTCATTTTTCCTTCGTGGCAAAAAACCTATATATATATATATATATATATATTATATATAT
>NC_087211.1:5214383-5256883 GCF_015104395.2 Macrobrachium nipponense | reverse complement strand
TGGCGCAGCGATTGTGGCATGGCTGTATGTGCTGTCGATGAACCTTCTTTATAATGTATGAGTCAGCTATTGTTATGGAAGTTTTCAGCTACAGAGTTTCCTTCACTAGTCAGTGACTAAAGTATGAATTTGACAACAGTCTTACATTTTTTAGTATCTGAAGTCACCTCTTTTACGTGAAACTATAATAATAGAAAAACGTTTACATTTACATATTATTTTGGCAATGAAGACAAAAATGTTAAGGCTAAAAAGAGGAGAAAATGTTGTTCAACAGAAATGTCAATGTTAACGGAATTGTTAAAGATATAATGGATCCCAAATAAGAGATGCAAAGGGAGAAATGTCCTCTGCAGTGAATGCAGTCCCGCCCTGATGGAGGAGACCATTTACATAGTTGTGGAATGGTTGGCGGGAGTTTGACCAAGCTTGTGGAAGCTGCTGTTGAGGACTAATGAAGAAGGGACAGTAAGAGGCTGAAGAATAGAAAGGCGCCAGTTGATGGGCTGACTAAAGAGATGTTGTGATATGGTTCTGGTAGTCTGACTGAGGGGATGACCAGGTTGAGTAAGGTATATCTGAATGAAGGAGCGATTTCGAAAAGATTAACTCAAGAAGAATAGTTTTTCCGTTGTTTGAAATAAAAGCGACGAAGACTATTGTAAGAAATATGGGGAAATGGCATTACTTTGCATATTTAGGAGGGTGAAGGGTAGAATTTTGACTGGATTATTAGACAAAAGACAGAAAGACTGGTAGGGGACGAGCTGTATTGATTCAATCAATGAAGTTTCTGTTCGGATCATGTGTTTATGATAAGGGAATAATGCGGGAAGTTTAAAAGTATAATGAAAACGCTGTCCTTATATGGCTTCATTATTTGAGAATTGTCAGTCACTTCTGCAGCTAAATAAATGTACATCGCCAACATAAATCTGCACAAAAAGTGGAACCGCTTCCGAGTTAATTAAGGTTCGAAATGACCTGAACACAGCCCCCTCGTTATAGAATATACTCTTACAATAATTTCGAATAATAAAGAACACTCATTAGCATTTTTAATTGGTATTACGCGAAAATAAATCTATTCTGAACCAGATTAGTACAATGTTTTATGAACTTTGCAGTCTGATCTTTTTTCGACGTAGTCAAGGGATAAGTTTGATGACGCATACTGTTGAAATCACTTAACCAGATTTGGATATTTTAATAATAATTTTATCAGTATTGATTCAAACAGTTTTTGTGACGGTAAATAAAAAATAAAAGCAATTAGTCGGCGATTAACTTCCTTTCATGGACCTCTGCTTTTCGGTTGCAGATTCAAAGGGGAGCAGTTTTTGTTTTTGTTTTTTTTCTTTTATGACTTTTTTTTTTTTTGTCTTTGTTCACGGCATAAACATGTTCGCTAATGTTTAACGAGCATTCTACGTGCGTGTGTGTTTGCGTCGGTATGTGTGTGTAGGTTGGTGTTTCTGGTTAGGTAGGTATGTGTGTGTGTGAGTGAGAAAGAAAGAAGCAGAGAAAAGGCGACCCACCGGAAAACGTGGACATAAATAATTGTCGCGTAACCTTCCACTTTTATCTCTCCGTTTGTTCACAGCGGAATTAGCAATAAAAATAGAAAAAATTAGACAAATTAATTCGGCTGCAATTATTTTTCCAAGCGCTGTGGGGATCCCGGGTGAGCCTGAATGAGTGGCTCTGTTCGGTAAAAAGAAATATATACCTTTTTGTTTTTTTATTGTTATTTTGAAATACAATAATCGCGCTTCTGTTATTTCCGGAAAACAGGGATTCTTGATTAACACTAAGAACAGAATTAATTTTTTACAGGGTCTTGAATGTGTTTATTGATGTAAGCATAAAAATATCATAAAGCTATTTCAAAATTAATCAAATATGTATACAAATTATATATATACATTTGTGTATGTATATATACATACAGTATTTAGAAAGCGTATGTATATCAGTATCATAAATGTTATTCATGGTATTAAAATATAAATTCTGATAATGAATATTTTTCACTATCTCCTTAACTGATGTTATTGAGGATGTATAATGTTCAAAATGCATAACTGTATTTAAACATTACCATGTACGTATGTATGTATTATATTCACGTGTTCATATACATTCACAACAAATGCAAACGTGTGTCAACACAACTATATCACGTGTTTTTTTCAAATTATAAGCGCCATAAAAGTATTTCAAAATAATTACAAAAATAGAATTGTCTTTTTACTCACTAGTCCCATTGCATCAGGCTCATCCGTAATACCCAAGGAACTAGAAAAAATAATTCCAGCCGAATTCATTTGTCTAATTATTTTTATTTTTATTGCTAATTCCGCTGTGAACAAACAGCGCGATCAAAGTGGAAGGTTCCGCCACGAATAGTATTTATGCCCACGTTCTCCGTGGCTGGCCACCGGGCCACTTTTCTCCTTGTTTCTTTCTGTTGTAATACACATCCATACACAGCCAAAGACACACCTACCGACACATACACAAACATCTGCCTACACATACACACAACTACCTATATTCAGACACACACACAGAGACATACACAAACACACACACACACCTACTTGCACAAATACACACACACCCACACAGACATACCTAACTACACAAACACATACACACATCTACCTACACAAACACGTACTAACACGTACAAACACACACACACACAACACACACACACCCACAGGCAAAAACCTTGGAAAACACTCGAGAGCATATCTTTATACAGTGAACAAAACAAAAGAAATAAAAAAAACTAAAAAAAAAAAACACCGTATACCTACTCTCTCCCCGTTGAATAAACAACAGAAGAACACAGGCTTTTAATGAAGTTAATCTTTGACTAATTGCTGTGTTTTTTTATATTCGCCGTCACACAAACTGGTTTAATCAACACTGATAAAATTATAACTGAAACGTCCAAATCTGGTCGAGTGATATCATTAGCATGCGCCATTATATTTATCCTCTGATTAAGTCGAAAAAAAGATCAGACTGCAAAGTTCATAAAAGTTGTCTAAATCCGATTCACAGTAGATTTACTTCAACGTAATTCCAATTAAAAATGCTAATGACTATTCTTTGTGACTTGAAATTATTGGAAAAGTATATAATAATGAAGAGCCTTTGCTCAGATCATCTCCAACTTCAATTACCTTGAAAGCGGTCCTACTTTTTGTGGAGATTTAAGCCATTAAAATCTTTTTTTATTCTAATTCAAGCTCCTCTCCTTACTCCTTCATCATAAACGCTTGTGATCCATACGCCAACTTAATTGTTTATATCCATACGGCTCTTCCCCCAACACACTTCCTCTTGTCTAAAACGTGAGCGTCTAAAAACTGAGCGTTAAACGGTCGTCTAAAACGAACGTGTTAGAGCATGCATCAAACATGCACATTAAAGCACGGGTGTTAAATGCATGAGTAAAACATGCACATTAAACGCACATCTATAGCGTGTGTATTAAAAGCATGTCTAAAACAGAAACATTAAACGTGCTTCTTAAGCGTGTGTTTTAAACGCGCGTCTAAAACGTCTTGAACGTGCGCGTTAAAATCGCGTCTAAAACGCCCGTATTAAAAGCGCGTCCAGAGATGACCCCAGCGGCCACCGATATCGGATCAAACAGTCAATTAACTTGCAAAGGAAAGGCGACTGAGCAATCTCCTCCACTCGTTCATCTACAAACAGCTGATGATGGCAGATGTCGATGCACTAGAAAAGAGGACAATAAGTTAGAATAACTTTTAGATCTTCAATTCAGAAATGAATGAAGGTAATTGTGGCACTTCTGTTCACGGGGAAAGCGATTCTATTGGACTGGGAATAAATTGTTTTTTTTCCTTAAAACATAAACTTAATTCAGCATGTGCTCTGATGAATAGAGCATATCATATATCGGTTCTAGTTTTGAAATGTTCATTTATGACCGTGACTTTCTTTTCTTTAACTTTTTTCTCTTTTTTACTAAATGTTTAAACACTTCATGTGTTATAAATACTATTTTTTTTCATTGCCATTATAAAAAGATTTTAGTACAAGACTGGTATGTATGCTAGTATGGAAAATATTTTAAAAATTTATAAAACTATCCACTTGGTATAATATATATAATATATATATATATATATATATATATATATATATATATATACACACACACACACACACACACACACACACACACACATATATATATATATATATATATATATATATATATATATATATATATATGTGTGTGTGTATCGAGAGCATTACATGAAATGCTTAAATAAAATTTTCCCCCCAAATAAATATTCATTTGCCATTACGAATTCATTTACGGTGTGGGGACCACTGAAGAGAGAGAGAGAGAGAGAGAGAGAGAGAGAGAGAGAGAGAGAGAGAGAGAGAGAGAGAGAGAATGTGCTCGTCTAATCGACCTAAATTCAAGTGTCATTTATTCATTTACTCATTTGGTGCTGAGTTTGAGATATGTAGGGGTCAGCTCCCGTTTCCTGAGGCATAAATTGGGACAAAAGGCCCATTCTCTCTCTCTCTCTCTCTCTCTCTCTCTCTCTCTCTCTCTGTTGGAACACAATTTTCCTTTTAGATATCAGTGCTTGATACTTCACAGTCATTTAATCGAAGTAAATACCTTGTTTTGAATATATATAGGCCTTCTAATGGCTCCTGTTGGGCTTGTTCCTTATGAATGGTGTTTATCTTCTGAATAATAATAATAATAATAATAATAATAATAATAACACCGTGACTTCTTTTTATCCTGCTGTCTAGTTAGAGCATCAAGTGTTCTATGCTTTTAATTACTTTAAAATGAATGAATTAAATTCAGCCCAACTTCCTCTAAAAAGAAACTATTATTTCAGTCATTCTTAGTTTTTCGTTCATTCACGTGAATATCTTAACACATTCAGCAAAACCTTTACATGCACAGCCTTCAAAGTTATATGTTATTAAACCATTAATCATTTTGAAAAAATCACGAAAGAAGAGAATGACAATGCATATAATATTTGCATATAGTTAGATATACTTCCAGCCAACACAGAGGTGTGTGTGACAGTAACAAAACTATAAATAAATAAAACAAAAATAAAAACTGGTCTGAAGGCAGGAGGAATTTCTGCCAGGGTTAATCCTTAAATTACAAGGGCCTCACGGGATGGAAATGATGCATGTGGTGATATAAATCATGATTGATACAAGTTGCTTTCACCAGAAGCATAAAGAATGATGAGAGGAATATGCTGGGAAAATATTCATGAACGGTAAAGACAAAATTACAACTTTAAAAGACCTACAGTTTGTTCAGTGCTTCTGTGTGTGTCTGTGTATATTGTATAAGTATATAATATATATGATATATATGAGATATATAAATATTACTAGAGTAAACCAACACAACACACACACACCCACCACACCACACCCACACAATATATCATATATATATATAGTATTATTATCTATATATATATATATGCTATCTATAATAATATATAAATATATATAATATAAAACACACAACACACAACAACACACACCATCACATATATATATATATTATATATATAATATAGATAATTATATATATGATATAATCTATAATGTATATATTATATGCAATATATGTATATATATATATATATATATATATATATATATATATATATATATTATATATAATACATATATATATATATATTATATATATATATATATTATATATATATATATATATATATATTATATATATATATATAAAGGTTTTTTGCCACGAAAGAAAAAATGAAAAAGCGAGATAGCCAAGTACTTTCGGTCCTGTTCGGACCCTTTACTGAGGCAAACTGATTTTACAAAGAACAATATACTCAAAAGAAGGCTTAATATACATCGATACCACTATACTCTGTTTTTTTTCATCTGTCCATCCGCCTGTGGTGTTTTTGTATGGCAACACTGCGTCCCAGGCTTTAGATAGTTACGCTAATTGTAAGTTTTAGGTAAATAAAAGGATATCTGGGTGTACATTTGTAACTGAAAAGTGTTTTAATAATTTACTGTATGGGAATTACACCGTTAATATTCGAAATAGGATATTATTATAATCGTTGAATGTAAGCTGAATGTAACTATCTAAAGCCCGGGACGCAGTGTTGCCATACAAAAACACCACAGGCGGATGGACAGATGAAAAAAAACAGAATATAGGTAAGACTACTAAGATATCATCGACATATCGGTACCATTTTAAGGGGATAAGTGTGATATTCGGGAGGTGTTGTCTCTAAAAAAATTCCATATATAAGTTTCAAAGGAGAGGTGATAAAGGGTTACCCATGGCCATACCAAATATTTGTTGGTAATATTCTCCATTAAAAATAAATCTGCAATCACAAATACATAACTTAATTAAGGAAATTATGTGACTAACGGACATAGGCAATTCATTCAGTACGAGTTCATTGCTTAAATATTCACTTGATCTTGTGGAAAAATTAAATAACATTGTACTAAACTCTAGCGATATTTTTGTCAGTTTTAATGTATGTTCTTTGTTTACAAAAGTCCCTATTGACTTTGTGCTAGAATATTTAAGTAATGTCCGTTAGTCACATAATTTCCTTAATTAAGTTATGTATTTGTGATTGCAGATTTATTTTTAATGGAGAATATTACCAACAAATATTTTGTATGGCCATGGGTAACCCTTTATCACCTCTCCTTTCAAACTTATATATGGAATTTTTTGAGAGACAACACCTCCCGAATATCACACTTATCCCCTTAAAATGGTACCGATATGTCGATGATATCTTAGTAGTCTTACCTAGTGGTATCGATGTAAAAGATTTACTGTCTAAATTGAATAATTTAGTGCCATCCATAAAATTCACTGTTGAAATTGAAAATAACAATGTCATCCCTTTCCTAGATGTATTAATACATAGAGAATCTTTCCAATGCGAATTCAGTATTTATAGAAAACCCACAAATAATTTAACATATGTACTTTTTTATTCTGGCCACCATCTAAATATTAAAATTTCAATTTTTTCTTCTATGTTCCTATGCGCTTTGCGTATCACGAGTCCACAATATCTGGACCAAGAAATAGAATACATAAAAAACATAGGAAATGATCTCTGCTACCCACCTCATTTAATTGATTTATGCTATCAAAAAGCTCACAAAAAGTTTTATAATGTTGCTATTAATGAAAAAGAAATGCCTAAAAATGTACTTGCTTACCTTATTTTCGTGGATTTGAAACCATAAAATCAATATTTAAATCGTTTAAATGTTAATGTAGTGTTCTCTTATAACAATACCATTAAAGATATGCTAATTAAGAATAGTCCCGTAACAAATAACAACATCATTTACAAAATTCCTTGTAAGGATTGCCCTTCGTTATACGTTGGTCAGTCAAGTAAAAATTTATGTGTTCGTATAAAGCAACATATGTATTCAGTTAGAACAGCCCAGACTTCAAATGCACTGTTTATCCATCTGAGTGAAAAATCCCATTGTATTAACTGGGTGATACCTCGGTAATTGCTAGATCTAATGATTATGTTTCAAGTAATTTACTGGAATCGGCAATTATACAAATCACTAATAAAAACAACCAAAATCTTAGTCTGGGAATGTACCATTTGGACCCATATATTTGTAAGATGTTTATGAAAGACCTCAAAATAAATGAACAACTAATAAATTAGTCCCACATGTATGTAGTTATTATTTCTCTCTCTCTCTCTCTCTCTCTCTCTCTCCTCTCTCTCTCTCTCTCTCTCTCTCTCTCTCTCTCTCTCTCTCTCTCTCTGGTTCGATATTCTCTCTCCCTCTTTTTCTTGCTCGAATTATATATATTTGTATTTTCTTTCGTCTTTTCATTAATACTAATTTTTGTTGGGAAAATTTGTGTAAAAATTCATGATATTAAATTGTATATGTTCCCGTGTTTTTTTTGAAGATGTACTGTTTTCTGGAAGAATCACTTGTTTACTGCGGGTATCCTTCAAGATGTGGTTAGCCTCTGGCAGCTCTTCCTTTCTGTAGAGTGAAAATCGCCCTTATGGCTAATCTGGTAGTGTCAGTTTGTATATTAAGCCTTCTTTTGACTATGTTGTTTCTTTGTAAAATCAGTTTGTCTCAGTAAGGATCCGAACAGGACCGAAAGTACTTGGCTATTTCGCTTTTTCATTTTTTCCTTCGTGGCAAAAAAACCTTTATTTATACATAGCATCGCGTTTTATATACTTAGTGATCAAGTTATTCATATATATATTATATATATATATATATATATATATATATATATATATATATATATATACATATATATATATATATATATATATATATATATATATATATATATATATATATAGGTATATTATATATATATATACATACATGATGAATGTAAAGGGGATTAAAAAAGGCGATCCTGAATCTTAGAGAGCGAATGAATGAATGAACCTAGAAGTAGTGCTTGACAGGACAAGGATCTAATGAGTCAAGAGAGAGAAAACGCAGCCGTCCATTGGGGCTCATCTTCAGAATCACAAGGACCTAATAAATAATCCCCTGATGAAAACCAACCTTGATAATGATTTCAGACGAAATCAGGCTGCTGACAGAGATGATGGCGGATAAGTACGGAGTTTTACCTTGATTAATCAGTGTCCAAAAATACAGAAACAAAAAAATGGGAGATTTTTGTCTTGATAATAAACGATATATTTAAATACAAATGATGAAGGAGAAGCTGACTTTCTTTTTGTCAAGTCAATTTTGTGAAATGTTCATTTACATAGGATTGTCCTCCGCTGTTCGGCAAGAAGATTTCGGCTGGCGCCCTCATTAGGATCGTCTGTTCCGTTGCACGTGAAGTTGCCTCCTTCCATTCGGGACAAACAGGAAATATATATATATATATATATATATATAGTATATATATATATATATATATATATATATATATATATATATATATATATATATATATATATATATATATATATATATATATATATATATATATATATATATCTACAGGTGCGGTAACATAACTTCCTTTTTCCAAAAGGCAATAAAACAAGATGTATAAATCAGAAAGGCTTTAATTTTGTTTCATAATGATAGTACATATTTAAAGTTTTGTTTCACACAGTTTTGAAAATCATATCAGGTAGGTGACGTCCCTCATAGTCCATGGACTGCATAAACCGATTTCTGGTGTTTGCCATGACCCTCACCAGCGTATCAGCAATTTCTTCTCGGATGTTGGCCTTCAAGTCTGGTAGGCTTCTCGGGCGGTTGACATAAACACGGGATTTGAAATATCCCCTCAAATAAAAATCACAAGGGGACAAATCGAGAAGCCTACCAGACTTGAAGGCCAACATCCGAGAAGAAATTGCCAATATACCCGCTGATACGCTGGAGAGAATCATGACAGACACCAGAAACCGGTTTATGCAGTGCATGGACTATGGGGGACGTCACCTACCTGATATGATTTTCAAAACTGTGTGAAACAAAACTTTAAATATGTACTATCATTATGAAACAAAATTAAAGCTATATATAATATATATATATATATATAGATATATCTATATATCTATATATATATATATATATATATATATATCATATATACAACCCTTCACTCGACGAAGTCCTGCGACTGATATCAATATATGAACGGGTATGAAACACACTAAAGTTTCTGTTGAATCTTTCTAGATATAAATCAACATGTATTTCTGCAACAGAATTCCATTGCAACGGAGAATGAAGTTCAGCCCTACGATGTCAGTGCTATTTCATTTTTCCTCTTTCTTTTGTGTTCCCAAAATCAACTGCCGAAACAACACGAAGAGAAAATTCCCTAATCGAGATCTTTTCCGAAACGTTCACGAGAAACGCGACAAATGAAGAAAGCTTCCCTTTGGACCAAGTTCATAATATGGCCGCAGGCAGTTGCATATCGCTGGAGAGCTCTGTCTAATCCGTGATGTTTTAGCGAATGGATTGTTATCGTTGAGTGATCTTCTTCGTTTTTACCTTCAAATAAAATATTTTCACATCGTCATAGGTATTTGCATGTCGCTGGAAAGCTCCGCCTAATCCGAGATCTTTTAGCGAGTGGATTATCATGACTGGGTGATTTTCCTTCTTTTTTAGCGTAAGAATAGTTTTGTTTTATTTGTTTCAAGAAGATTAAAACGTCTTTTTCTCAGGCGAATATCATGAAAATTAAAATAGTACAAGAGACCAATATCAGACTCGGGGGTAAAATTGCGTAACTTGGAACATTCTTGACTGGTAATATGGAGTTTGTGTGTGTTTTTGTGTGCGTGTGTATTTTTCGACCTTCAGAGCAGAAACACACACACACACACACACACACACACACACACACATATATATATATATATATATATATATATATATAATATATATAGATATATATATATATATATATATATGGGCGAGATTTCTCTGACATGACACATAACCAATAACAGACCACCAGCAACATAAGTTTCCTTTCAATTGCAAGTCCCAAACACCATCTCCAGCTCAGTAAAAATAAATAAATAAATAAATAAAATAAAAAGAGAGGTCCATTCTTATCCGAAACACTCCAATCGCATCATCATGATTCTCCCCTACTTTACTTTGGTAAAGGATAAATGTTGACATACATTAAGAAAAAAGACTGCATACATGAATAATGTATGCATGCAAGAAAAACATACATAAAAATGCACGCATACATGAACAATACACACTTATATAAAAAATGTATAAATAAATGTGTACGCAGACGGCATCAGAACAAATCAAATTCTGCACTTCTGCCCGCACTCCCCCACCCCCCACCCCCTTGCCCCTGCCCCCCCCCCCCCCCCCACCCCCCCCCCCCCCCCCCCCCCCCCGGGGGGGGGGGGGGGGAAAGAGAGCCCCGAAAAAGCTTGTTCCTGGGGGGCTTACAATTTCCAGAATCGGTGTTTATCCTTCCTTCCACTGCTGATTTGAATGAATTCCAACATCACACAACAAATTCCTCAAGAATTCCCCGACGGCGCCCCAGGAGAGCTCTCCCCCGATAAGAGATGGCAGCCTTTCATCCCCTCCCCCGCATCCTCCCCCCCCTCCCCCCGACACACAACCACTCGACCCCCATCAAAAGGGAGGAGAAGGAAATAATTGTTTGAATGGCAAGTAGTCTTCACGGGGTGAAATTTCACGGGAAATAGGACGATAGCATTTGAGCCTTGACTCTCTCTCTCTCTCTCTCTCTCTCTCTCTCTCGAACAGAACAGAACAGAACAGAACAGAACAGAACAGAACCATACAAGTACTTCTAGAATGAAATTTGACATGAAATAGGATGACGGCATTTGAAACAACATTCTCCCTCTCTCTCTTTCATACACAAATACAGACAAGTACGTGCAGTGAAATTCAATATGAAATGGGATAATAGGAATAGCAATTAAATCTTGATTCTCTCTCTCTCTCTCTCTCTCTCTCTCTCTCTCTCTCTCTCTCTCTCTCTCTTACACACACACATTTCTATGTTTTCGCCTACTGATAACTTCTTTGTGAGATACTGTACTTATTTTCTATACTTATTCATTTCTTTAGCGATCGACTTTTCTCGATTTCACAAATTTTTCCTAAACTGAATTTGATAAAAAGAAAATGCAAGTCACTGGATCAAAGAATGCTTAGCTTTGAATCCTCAATAAAAAAAACATGTCGAGAATTCTTATTGAAATTTTTTTTGGTAATTCTTAATAAAAAAAAGCATGTTCGGAATCCTTAATCAAATTATTTTTAGAATTCTTAATACCTTAATCAAATTTTTTTTAGAATTCTTAATATAAAAAGTTAAACTTAATAAAAAAAGTTAAGAAATCTTAAATAAATGCTGAGAAATCTTAATAAACAAAACATGTTGAGAATACTTATCAAAAAAACATGTTGCGTAAAACCTCAAGTCATTTAAACAAGAACGCTTAGAATTATTGATGAAAAAATAAGTGGCCTTTTCTAAAAAAAAATAAATAAATGAATAAATAAATATAATAAAATCTAACAGGCAGACAATGAAGGCTTCCGAGCCATAAAATCACACCTATCTATACTCTCAACTAAGCAGAGACGCAAACCTATCAATACAGCTAATCGTTTTAGGGGCAGTTGTAATACCTGTCTTACAATACTCCTTTCCCTTTCACTGATTCGCTTCCTCCATTAGGAGATTGAAGTCTCTCTCTCTCTCTCTCTCTCTCTCTCTCTCTCTCTCTCTCTCTCTCTCTCTCTCTCTCTCTCTCTCTCTCTCTCTCTTTTACCGATATGTTACTTCCTGCATTTTGTATTAGTCATCTCTAATGAATACTAGCTTCGATTTTGTATCTCTTTTCTATTTTCCGCAGCCATTATGAAGCAAATGGGATTACAACTGGTTTACGGTATTTGGAATAACAATTATAGAAATTATTTATATATATGTATACATATATACATAGATACCAGAATTTCCTCTTGATCAACATCGATTAGGTCACCTCCAAACCTAGACGTCGTCATTTCTCGTTCATTTCGATTTTCCTTTATTTTACAATTTCAATTCCCCCTTCATTTCATATCCCTAATCGACCACCAGGCGTTGCTGATGTTGATTCATCTCCTTAATGATCCGTGTTTTGGAAGTAGGGCTCAATAGACTCATTGACGCTTATGTGAGCAGGCGATAAGTCGACAATCTACGTTAGCGGGAATTTCGGCATCTTGAATGAAGGTCATAATTGAAGGCCCTAGGGAGCTTAAGAGGCCTCGTTCCTCGTCCATCGATTGAAGGAGATGGTCTCAACTTAATCATCAGCCATTAAACTGTGGTGTGAATGATGTATTATAACTGCTAAGGGGCGTCGAAGCCTTTTGAGAATCAGTTCGCCAAAGGAAAGGCAATCAATTATCCCATTATCCGGTTGAGTGGTTGAGAGGATGGGGTGAAAGGGACTCTTCTTAGTGAGGAGACACTCGAACAAAAGTATAGGTTTCTGAGGTGGACTCATTAGCTACGAAATGGAGGTTATGTCAACTATAACTTTTTTTTTTCTCTCTCTCTCAGTTTGATGCTGCATCACTAGTTCTGTAGGATATGGCGATGAAGTTCAATTTGCTTTTCGAGGAACGATTCCCGAGGTCATCCATTCCTTGAGGCGAAGCTGTCTTCAGAGCTTCGTAATCAATAGCGGACTACATCTGGGTACGAGTAATCCTCAGGACGAGAGAACGGTCAAATTAGGGTTGGTGGGCATGGCAACACTAGTTAGGTTGGATGGACTATGTTGCGTTTCTCTAGTGGTACACACACACATACATACATACATACATATACGTATAATGTGTGTGTATGTAATTTTCACTTTTGGGCTGATTTTGCTCCGTTATAAAACGAAAAAAATATAAATGGCTTAACATACCATGAGATGATATTATTGGAAAAGCGTTTTATGTACTTACTGCAAATTAGCCATGCAATATACAATTCAGCAGGAAATGTCTTTGAATAAAAATATGTTGGTAAATGAATATTCAGATATCAGTGAAAAATGAAGAACCCAAATGAATGAAGAAATGAATGAAATCAGGAGACGAATGAGTAAGAACTGAGGAGTAAAAATGATTTCAGCTCGAATCTCAAAGGTCGCACAAATTCAAGCTGACAATCAATGAATGAGATTGATTTTGCATCAGAGATCTTCCAGGCCGCTTTCTTGGGAGAAATCCTCACAGCTGCACAAAGAAATAACCGTCAGAGAGGTTGAACAGCAGAACAGAATGAAATTAGGAAGCGGGAGTGGATGCAGAGCATAAGGCTAAAATAGTGGAGGCAGCAGTCAGGGGCCGAAGGGACGCTGCAAACATCATTCAGCAATGCCTACTGTTCACCAGTTGAGGTGCACTGACGACACCATCATCCTATAGGGAAAGGTTAAACTAAGATTTACTGAGCGGACAGAAACGTCAAGTTGGGATGTTGTTTTTTGACCCTGAACAAAAATACGAGAAATTCGACGGAAACGAAATGGAAAAGGAAAAACGAGAGAGGCTCAAATTCAGGCAAGAGGAGCGAAAGGGCGCCATGAATTTGCAAAAGGAGAGACATGCCGACGGAAGTCCGTCATCTCCCCTGAAATATGGGAAATGATTCGGAGAAATGAGCGATTCCCTCGATGACGTCCTATGCCCTCCGCCAAATGATTTGGTATCCAAAAAGAAAAACCCGAAAAATTTTTTAACGGACATGAAGGGAATAATATTTTTGAAGAGTTATGGCAACGACCACACATACGCAAATGTACTGCAGTTATACTTGGTTTCTTCATTGGCACAGACATTAAATAGGTCTATATAGATAATGTACACATATATAATATATATGTATATATAGATGAATATATTTATGTTTCTGGGTGTGTGATGAATTATGAAGAATTACCTAATATATGTATAAGAGATGCTCCTTCATTTATTGTTGATGTAGACTTTATTAACAAAAATAAAATAAAATAAAATATAAATAAATAAACATAAGTATTTCTACCTCAGATGCACTTAGAGACTAAGAGATGTGGAGAATAAAAGGAGACACTGTATTTATTCTCTATTGGAAACTTGTATTGGAAAAGTAAAGGGAGAGAAAGAAATAGATGAGAGCGCTTCATCTCTCTCTCTGCCTCTCTTTCTCGGAGATTTGCATTGAGAGAGAGAGAGAGAGAGAGAGATTAATCAACAGATATCACAAGTTTAACATACGACTAGAATTTGAGAAATATCTAGAAGTGTTCGTGAACTATCGGTGATAAGATTAGTGTGAAAAATATTAGGATAAAGGAAAAGCATCTTCTAAGTTAGTTTATCAAGTGTAATACTATAAATCAGAACAGATGGCCAGTAAGTTCCAACTGCGGGAAGAGGTGGCGTAATTTGGCGTGTTTAGCAGATTCGCAATACGATGAGGTAGCAGGAAGGGAACTGGCATTTCTCATCTATGAAATCAGCAACAGTCCTAACCAAAAAGATACAGCATTCATAGATATATTAGAAGGATATAATCCTTCAAACTGGAACAAATCTAATGAAAACATCTTGAAAATAATTGAAGAAGTTCCAAATAAATCCAAGTGGTCAAGAGACTCATAAAGAAATATACATAAACCAACATATTCCGACAAAGAAAATGAATAAGGTGAATCTTGTGAATATCCTAATTGATGCATTAGGAAAAAGAATGCCAAAAGCATGCAAACTGTGTAAGGTTTGGTATAGCATAGTCAATCCACAAAACCTAATCAGAAATGTGCTGCATGCAACATTCCGACCCATCCACAGTGTTGCTGAGGTAATACAAGATTTGAGAAAAGATACAAGAATTTTTTTGTTCAACATGGTCTATCATGGATAGACAATGTTATTAAATCAGATTGAATGTACAAATAGTTGAGGATGAAGAAGAAGAGGAAGAGGAAGAAGAAGAAAAAGAAGAAGAGGAAAACGGAAGAGAAGTAAACAAAAATGAAATGACAGAAAAAAATAAGGAAAAACAAGAACAAGATAAAAGAAGTATGGATGCAGAGATACTCATTGATACTACATATGAGGCAATAAAGCAGCATACCTACGAAGAAATAAATTCGATATGACAACAGAAAAGCAAATCCCGAAGAGGCTCTACCCAGATCTATACAATGACGGGAAAGAGGAAAAAATAGACAAGAAAGACAAAATCTGCAACCTTTTGAAAAGAGGGAATTGCAGATTTGGAGAAAGATGTTACTACAAACATCCTAAGATATGTCAAAACTATGAAATATATGGTAAATGTGCATACTTAGATGGATATGGGGATGATTGCAGAGATCTGCATCCAAAAATATTAAAAATAAAAACCTAAAAGAAGGAAAAGGATGTAAGTTCGACACAAAAAATGCAAATATATGCACCCTGTAGCCATGAATCATAATCAAATAAATAACCAACCAAGTAATAAAATCCAAAATAAGAAAGAAAAAACAAATAAAGAGAGAAAATCAAGAATATCAGGTAAAAGAGAAAAGCAAACCACCAATGAGATATGCAGAGGTGTCAGCAAAAAATTTCAAAGCATCAGCTCCGAAATTCTACTCAAGAGATAATAACTGTATTTATTATGCAAGAGGATTATTGCAGAAACGGAGAAAATTGTCAGATTCAGACACAAATGAATAATTGGTATGAAGGAAGATCAAAATATTATGGAAAAGTTGGATTTTTTTTAATGTCAGAATTTCTGGAAATGAAAAAAAGAACAACATACCAGAACAGGAAAGAGACATGGGAAAATCCTTATTACTACCAGTATTAAATGAAGGAGAAAACACGCAAACCATCATAGTGATGAATGCGCAGGGTTTAGTTACGAGTAACTCAAAAAGAAAAATAGAGTACTTAGAAGAAACTAACCCAAAATGAAAAGAAAATAGATATAATGAATATAAGTGAAACCTGGTATTCCCAAGGAGACTGGAATGATGATCAAATAAAAGGGTTCCAAACTTATAGATCAGATAGAAAAAACAAAATAGGAATCAAGGGGAACCGCAATATATGGGAAAGGACAAAAAACAAGGAAAAATATATGAGAAATATAGTAACTCAGAATGTTAACTAATAGCGGTAGAATTTGAATCTGAAAAATTGATGAACATAGTAATATATAGACCTCCATAATACTAAAGAGTTTGACTTAATAATTGAAAAATTGGATGATATATGTAGAAATCACAAGGACTGGACTATTCTCCTAATCTGGTGACTTCAACTTTTTCCTTTCGTAGAATGGAAGAACGAATAGGAGATTGTGGTTGTACTTATACATATAAAAAGAGAGTAATAGTAGTGCAGAAGATAAGAGGCAATTTGAAAAGCTATTAGATCCTGCTACTAGAATACAACATTCAACAAATAAATCACCTGCCAACAAGAAAGGAAAATACTTTAGACCTAGTATTTGTGAACGAGATGAATTATGTTAAAGAAATAATAGTTTATAATGCGAGTATTTCAGACCATAATGTCATAGAATTAACAGTTCATTCCAAAGCAAGTGAAATAGAGATAAGCAAGAAATGAAAAAGTGGGAAAATACCAACTTCTACAGTAAAAATATAAAATGGTCAAAGGGAAGTTAATGAAGAATTAAACAAAGATTTGGATAACATTTTTCGTAAGTGATGACATAAGGGTAAATACGGAGATATTATATAAAATATTGGAGAAAATAGTGGAAAAATATATACCGAAGAAGAAAAGTAAACATCATTCATGCATACCAAGAGACAGAAGGATCTTGTTCCAGAAAATCAGAAAGTGGAAAAAAGGTCTTGCAAAAGAAAAAAATGCATGGAAAGTTATAGAACTAAAAAGTAAGATAGAAAATGCAGAACAAAAGATTATACAATCAAAAGAAAATGAAAAACGGGACTTGGAAGAAAAAACCCTATTAAATATCAAGCAAAACCCAAACAAATATTATACTCATATGTGAAGAAGATGAATAAACGAAGAATAGAAATAGGCCCTCTGAGAATTGAAGGGAGATTAACGAATGAAAAAAAGGAATTTGCAACATACTGGCAGAACGATATAAGAGAGAATTCACCCCTAGAATAGATAATGAGATAATGATATAGAAGTAAGGGATGAAAATAGTGAATATTTAGCTGACATAGATATTAATGAAGCTGATATTGTGCAGGCTATTAATGAAATTAAAAATGGAGCTGCTGCAGGGCCTGATGGAATTCCTGCTATTTTGTTAAAGAAAGTAGTTCATTCTATCGCAAAGCCACTTGCAATATTATTAAGACAAAGTGTAGATACAGGCAAGATTTATGATGAGCACAAATTAGCATATATTACCCCTACTTTCAAAAGTGGATCAAGACTAGAGGCAAGTAATTATAGGCCTGTGAGTCTAACATCACATATTATGAAAGTGTATGAAAGGGTAATGAAGAAAAATATTATGAAACATTTAATAAAAAATAATTTGTTTAATAAAGGACAACATGGTTTCGTACCCGGAAAAAGTACACAAACCCAACTGTTAGTCCACCGTGAGAACATATTCAAAAATATGAAAAGCGGAAAATGAAACAGATGTGGTTTATTTAGACTTTGCAAAAGCTTTTGATAAAGTAGACCATAATATATTAGCGAAGAAAATTAGAAAACACAATATCGTGGATAAAGTAGGAAGATGGTTAAAAGAATTTTTACACAACAGAAAACAGATAGTTATTGCAAACGACGAGAAATCGGATGAAGCCAAGGTAATATCCGGTGTGCCGCAAGGTACGGTGTTAGCTGCAATACTGTTTGTTATTATGATTGAAGACATAGACAATAATGTTAAGGATTCGGTAGTGAGTAGTTTCGCAGATGACACAAGATAAGTAGAGAAATTACTTGTGATGAAGATAGGAACGCTCTACAAAGAGACCTTAACAAAGTATATGATTGGGCAGAGGTAAATAGGATGGTATTTAACTCTGATAAATTTGAATCAATAAATTATGGAGACAGAGAAAGAAAGCTATATGCATATAAGGGACCTAATAATGAGACCATCACAAATAAGGAAGCAGTTAAAGACCTTGGTGTGATGATGAATAGGAACATGTTATGCAATGATCAAATAGCAACTCTGTTGGCAAAATGTAAAGCAAAAATGGGAATGTTGTTACGGCACTTCAAAACAAGAAAAGCTGAACACATGATTATGCTTTATAAAACATATGTTCGTAGTCCACTTGAATATTGCAATATGATATGGTACCCACACTATCAAAAGGATATTGCACAAATAGAGAGTGTACAAAGGTCCTTTACAGCTAGAATAGAAGAAGTTAAGGACCTAGACTACTGGGAAAGAATACAATTCTTAAAATTATATAGTCTAGAAAGGAGAAGAGAACGCTACATGATAATTCAGGCATGGAAACAGATAGAAGGAATAGCAGAAAATATCATGGAACTAAAAATATCAGAAAGAGCAAGCAGAGGTAGATTAATAGTGCCCAAAACTATACCAGGAAAAATAAGGAAAGCACACAGGACATTAATCCACTACGCACCAGCATCGATAATGCAGCGTCTATTCAATGCGTTGCCAGCTCATCTGAGGAATATCAGGAGTGAGCGTAGATGTGTTTAAGAATAAGCTCGACAAATATCTAAACTGCATCCCAGACCATCCAAGATTGGAAGATGCAAAATATACCGGAAGATGTACTAGCAACTCTCTGGTAGACATTAGAGGTGCCTCACACTGAGGGACCTGGGGCAACCCGAACAAGATGTAAGGTCTGTAAGGTCTGTAAGGTCTCTCTCTCTCTCTCTCTCGCTGGGAGATTTGTATTTTATCCGACAGATCAAAATCCCTCTTCAAGAAGCTTTTAAGATCGAACGCATTTGTTGAGGAATTTTCGAAATGGCCTTCAATGCGGAAGGGATTGCATGAGGACGGGTTTTATTATGCGCCAACTATTTCATAAATACACTTTATACTTTTCCCCTTTACCACACATTTAACTGTTGTTTTTAACTGAAGAACGTAATTTATGCAGATTTTTATGTCATTTATACAGGCTATGGAATGTCAGATGTGGAGCCTCACGCTGATTTGATCACTTTTTTGACAGTTAAACAAATCAGCAACATCAGCAAACCTTTAATCTTTAACCTGTGGTGATGCACTTTAAAAGTGCATCACCACTGTTAACTATAAGCATGCATATATATATATATATATCTATATATATATATATATATATATATTATATATATATATAATATATATAATATAAAATATCTACACCCAAACACACACACACCCACACACACACACACACACACACACTATTATTATATATATATAATATATATATAATATATATATATATATTATAATTATATATAATATTATACATTACACACACACATATATATATATATATATATATTCATATATATATATTATAGTAATTTATATATTGATATACATATATATATATATATATATATATATATATATATATATATATTATATATAATATATATATATATATATTATTATATAATAATACCTATATAATATATATATATATATACGATCGTTTGCACAAAAGACATGCTATATTTCATACCCACGGGTTACCTATGTGATTAGTAATATAATACCAACTTACCAACGACATTTCATGGAAGTAGAAATAACACCTAATTGCAAGACTTTTAGCACAGAAACTGTCCCCATGAAATGGCTAAAAAAGAGCAGTCACTCCCAGTCACTTCACACTCGGTCAAACTCGGTCAATGTTCTTTAAAACTCCATTCATCGACAAATTAAAACATTGAAGAGAACAGCATCTCTTAATGTAAGAGGTAGTCGATAAAAAATGATATACGAGTGACTCGAGTGACTGGAGACGAAAACAATGTAATTTTCTCAACAGAAATATAATGATAAACGTCACCAAGTAACACATGTCCTGGGCACTGATACACAAGGGAGCTGAAATGATATCAACAGGTCACTCAAACAATAATAATGAACGTTTCTCGACTGAAATATAATGGTAAACGCCATCCACCATTCAATATTTTGGGAGAAGATACAAGACAGTGAGCAGAACTCTCATGATGCATTGGAACTCTTGTGTTCGGTTCCCTCTGAAAGTGTCAGACTATTGTATTCAATGCAACTGAAAGAGGTTTGGTTGCGAGTGGAGTGGAGGGAAGGGAACGTGGTGATATTCGAAACCCTTCGAGACTTGTGGATGACATCCAGATGGAATGCGAAGGAGAAAACAAAGGTATAATAATGATACTGGTAATTAGAAAAATGCTGATAATGACTTTGGTGATGATTATCATTATACGAAATTATCAGGATGACTATGATTGAGATCAAATAAAAAGCGAGAAATAGCAACGCGTAAAACAAACTGAAAAAAAATGAACAGAAAATATGACAAGAAGGAACATTAATTTCCTTACTCCCCCTTCCTTATTAACGCCCCCCAACTCATTCTTTCTCGCCCCGCCGCCCCCCGAATAACCCCCCCCCCCCACCCCCCCCCCCAAAAAAAAAGGCCATGCGTATTTTATGAAAATGTCAGTATGATAATCTACATATATTTTCTTTTCTGTGGGGGAACGAATTTGCATATTCACACTCTCGCATATCAACGAAAAGTAAATAAGCAAAAGAAGAGAGAGAGAGAGAGAGAGAGAGAGAGAGAGAGAGAGAGAGAGAGAGAGAATTCCTTTTCCGATCTTCGTTCGCTTGCAACTGGCTTTTAACTAATGAATATCCTGAGAGAGAGAGAGAGAGAGAGAGAGAGAGAGAGGTATCACTTTCAGAGGAACCCTTCAGCCTTTATGCAAATAGTATCCTCTCTAACCATAAACAGTCGTTAGCAGAGGAAGACTGGTGGCCCATGCAAGGCCTACTATAAAATTCAGGGCCTCTGTAACAAGGTTTTTTGGATTTTGCTCCTTATCAAAGCATCGGATGTAGCTGAAAGTTGACATATGTATATTTTACAACCACACACAAATTTTGTCAGCATTATCAATAACCTAAACCCGATAGTTTTAATTTTTATCGAGTAAAAATGATCTAGCCGACGCCATGGCCAATGATTGTGAGCCAAGAGTCGAAAAACATTCATTACGTAAGCAAGGTAAACATCGTTTTACGAAATGTTGCCCCGCCCATCCACCAGACAGAAACCCATTCACCTTATTCCATCGGCTCTGAAACCCATAGTAGTCAAGAATGGCTAACAGGATTTGGAATTGTCCCCGTGGTTACAAAACTGCATTTGTCTTACGACTTGCAACTTTATACAGTCAAGAGAAAGCCCGTGTCCATACTTACTATAGCCTGAATAGGTAATTATTCAGTTTCTAAGTTTCTAGTTTAAATCCAATGTTTATGGTCTGATTTGTATTTAGCGTAACGTGATTATAATACTTGTAATGTCATTCAGGATTTTGAACATTTCCATTAACTATTCACTATGCCACCAAGAGAGAGAGAGAAAGAGAGAGATTGTATGTAAACAGTCTTTATATAACTATTTTTGTTAAAATAAGATTTTTATCCAAAGCAAATACAAGTTTATATGTGCTAAAATCTCCAGCAGATCAACGGATCATCCGATATAATTTTTTTTCTTCTTCTTTAGTCTGTACGACCATGTTGGATATAAAGACTTATGAATGGCGGAACGATACATAGATGTGGGTGGGGTATCTGTGCTAGCGTAGTAATACTACTGTAGCAGCAGTGCCGCAAAATTAGTAATAGCAGCAATATACATGAATTAAACGTTTAGGCCAACTGCTGGGATCCCTGAGGATCATTTAGCACTTCTTACAACTACTCGAGAAATGAGTTTTTATAGCCAGAAGTTAGATTTTCTAATATCCCGAATTATAACGAGGCCAAAGTGGGTGGAGCCTCATGAAGTCATCATTCTGACGATAATTATTGGTGAAGGTTTAAAACCAAAATACGGTACCGTATTTTTTTTTTTTTTTTGAGTAAATAGGTAGATAGCCGATAAATAAAAATTGCTTGACATTGGACACAGCAGTTATCAAATCAAGCTTGTCTACTATGTCTTTGAAAATTACCAACTATTCCCTACATCTTGTCAATCTGATTGTGACCTATAAAGTAGATTATAATTTCTTAGGACACTTATTTTGGGAGTTAGACTAATAATCGAAGTGTTTTTGTATTTATTAACATATTTTGTTAGTTTGTTCATTATGACAATTATCAGAGGAGAGGATTCAGAGTTCATAAAGGTGTACTGCTTTGCTTCATTACAGCCAATCATCCATCGAGAAAGAGGGAAGAAATGCTGTCATAAGTTACGTAACGAGTGCGTTCGAAACCTTATCTCTGAGTAAGTTGGCCCGTCTTCAAAAAAGGTCACTTTTACATTGTAAGTACCAAATTTATTCAACCTACGCAATGCAGAATACAGTCAAAATTTATGTGTAGATATAATGTGTATTCTGAATAAACGTTATATTTATGAAATGCATAGATAAAAAGTTATTGCCAAAAAACCATGTTACAGAAGCCCCGAATCTCATAGTAGATCCCTCGCCAATGGAATCTTTTTCCCCTTCAAGGAGGAACGCTGGTTTTCAACACATCGTAGCCACCACCTTTATAGAGCACATTTCCTCTTTTTTATGTTACTGTTTTTATTGTAATTTTTCCCTGAACGAAGGTGGGGGGGTGGAAACTCGCCCCAGCAAAGTGTTGTAGGGGTGTTGTAGTTACGTGTTGTGGTTGTCATTCCAGAGCGATTTGCAATGAATGTCTTGGATGGATATCATCATTTAATAAAATATTGTTATGCTGATGTCTTGCCTTCCAGCTTGCTTTGTTCAGATGATAGAAATTAATGAACAAATAGCATCACATTATAAAACAAATATGAATTTATCTCTCTCTCTCTCTCTCTCTCTCTCTCTCTCTCTCTCTCTCTCTCTCTCTCTCTCCTTAAAATGTCAAAAAAAGTCTTTAGGAATCTTCGTATTTTGTTTTTCCTTTTAAAAGGAAAGATACAAAAAATAAATAAAAGTTTCTATTCAAAATCAGCAACCGATTTTGTCCCAATTTCAGTCGAAATGCCAGAAACCCAGCAGTGATTTTAAACTAAACATCATTAGCATCGGTTTTCAAAATTGGGTGAATAAAAATACAGTAAGTCTCTTTGAACCTTCTTTTTTACTTTAAAAAGAAAAGATACATGATATAATAAAAGCTCCTATAAGGAAATTATCCGTTTACAGCTGAAATTGTTTCTTGTAAAATGAAAACCCAAAAAAAGTTGCTATAAGGAAATCAACTGTCTGTGGTTGAATATTTTCCTTAAAAAAAGATGGAAAGTAAAATGAGATATTTCTTTAAGGAAATGAACGCCTACAGAAGAAGAGAGCTAAGACAGCCGTCGACATCAGACGTTAATTCCCATAAAAATATTTCAGGAAACCGCTGGATATTGGCACCAGGCCCTGATGAATTCGTCTCCTAATATCAGCCTCCTGTCTTGTACTAATGAGTTGCATCGACCACTTCCGAGAGAGAGAGAGAGAGAGAGAGAGAGAGAGAGAGAGAGAGAGAGAGAAGAGAGATTGAGAGGGGGGGGGGGGTTATTCCAGAAACGATTTCAACATATCAATACTAGTAAAAGGCAAGTTCTTAGAATTCTGAGAGAGAGAGAGAGAGAGAGAGAGAGAGAGAGAGAGAGAGAGAGAGAGAGAGAGAGAGGGTGTCCCAAAGACGACTTCAACCCATCAATATCAATACAAGGCAAATTTTCAACCTTCAGATGAGAGAGAGAGAGAGAGAGAGGCAGAGAGAGCCTCTCTCAGGAGAAAATTAAGAGGCCTAAATATTTCATTGCGAACTGTGACACTTCCGCAGTAAACCAACACACACAGACGATGACTTTTCAAATGGAAATTCATGTGACACAAAAGGCCATAAGTTATAGCAATTGTGGGAGTCATTTTGTGCTCTCTATCTCTTTTTGTTTTTATATATAACGAAAATATGTTCTGATAAAAAGAATAATTAATTAGAGAGAGAGAGAGAGAGAGAGAGAGAGAGAGAGAGAGAGAGAGATAACCGTTGCGGCAACTATCAAAATTATCTCCTCTTCTTCCCCAACTGAAGTTGGTTATTGCAAACTTGCAAAGTCCAACTGGCCGATTGATCTCAATTGAGGCTCAAGATCATTTCGGGTTCCTTCCTTCCTTCATAGACCTTCGAGGCTTCGACTGTACTCAAGGGCATCGCTCTTTCTGGTTACAGTAACCGGCGTTACTATTTTCCAGTTTTCTAATGCGTTGGCAACAAAAAACAGCATTTAAGGCATCTATTCCAATAAAGAACTGGAATTGGTATATGGAATTTAGGCCAAAGGCCAATCTCTGGGACCTATGAGGTCATTCAACGCCAAAAGGGAAGCGGAGAGCAGAAAAGTTTGACAGGTGTAACATGAGGAAAACCTCTCAGATGCGCTATGAAACAACTGTTAGAGAGGGTGGAAAGTGAGAAGGAATAAAGAGAATATGAACGGAGGTACAGTAAAAGGAATGAAAAGGGTTTCAGATAAGGGCCGAAGGCACGGTCCAAAGAGCCTTCAGTAATACTTGAGGCACAATGACGGTACTATCGCACTATGGAAAGTATTGTCTGATATATGAATTAACCTATGCAGAGCAAATAAATCACTGGCATTTTTATCTATTTATCAATTAATTTGTTGATTTATTTTTCTGATTTGATGAGTATCTACTCTATCTGTATTTCCCATTACCTTCTCTTACTCATTTCTCATGAACGCCATATTCTGTGGAAGTTTGAATTTCAAGTCAGTGGCCCCTGGGGTTGGCTAGTTCCGTACGAAAAGGGTTCATGTTATGAATAATAATAATAATAATAATAATAATAATAATAATAATAATAATAATAATAATAATAATAATAATAATAATAAATACTTCATTATTGTTACAGCTACATTTATATGGTTGTTCCGTATGAAAATGGTTCATGTTATAAATAATAATAATAATAATAATAATAATAATAATAATAATAATAATAATAATAATAATATGTGGCGCCGTGGCAGGTGGGTCAGCTCGTCAATTGACTGGTTAAACAACATTGGGGCTGGTCAGTCGTTGGATGGGTGACCGCTCTCCTCGGCGTTGATTCCTTGGGGAATAATCTTTGCCATAATTTCCTCAGTCTACTCAGCTGTAAATGAGTAGGGTCCAGCTATGGGTTAAATAGCAAAACTCAGCAATGATGGAAAGAAATGAAGGATTAAACGACAACGACATAAATGGAACTTCTGGCAACAGAGGAGCTTCGTCCGGCAGCCAGGTATTCAGCCCAGTTGAAGGGGAAGATGGTCAGGTACTTGGAGGTCGTCATCCAGCAACTGATCACCATAACGACAGTAACCAACAACCAGAGACTACAGCTACCGAAGCAAACCAGAGGAAGAAATGGACAAGAGAAGAAAATAAGGAAATATGGAGATGCTACATCAGAAGCAACCCGACGGAGAGAGGATATAGAAGAAGGCTGGTCAACATCTGGAATGAGAGGAATAACACCCCCCAAACAGAGCAGAGGCTGGCAGACCAAGTAAGGAACATAAAGAAAAAGAACTGGCTCTCCCCAACAGAAAGAGAGAAATTGGAAAGGGCAAAGTAACAAGGGCTGAAGGGATAAAGCTACCAGATGGAAGAAACAACATCAAACACATAGATAAGACAGGATACCTGGGAATAATGGAAGGAGGAGATATAAAACATCAAGAGATGAAGGACACGATCAGGAAAGAATATATGCAGAGACTCAAGGCAATACTCAAGTCAAAACTCAATGCCAGAAATATGATAAAAGCCATAAACATATGGGCAGTGCCAGTAATCAGATACAGCACAGGAATAGTGGAATGGACGAAGGTAGAACTTCGCAGCATAGACCAGAAAACGAGGAAACATATGACAATACACAAAGCACTACACCCAAGAGCAAATACAGACAGACTATACATAACATGAAAGGAAGGAGGGAGAGTACTACTAAGCATAGAGGACTGCGTCAACATCGAGAACAGAGTACTGGGGCAATATATGAAGACCAGTGAAGACACGTGGCTCAAGAGTACATGGGAAGAAGGACTGATAAAAGTAGACGAAGACCGAGAAATATACAGAGGGAGGGGACTACTAAGCATAGAGGGCTGCGTCAATATCGAGAACTGAGCACTGGGGCAATATATGAAGACCAGTGAAGACGAGTGGCTCAAGAGTGCATGGGAAGAAGGACTGATAAAAAAAGACGAAGACCCAGAAATATACAGAGACAGGAGAAAGACAAGCAGAACAGAGGAATAGCATAACAAACCAATGTCGGACAATACATGAGACAGACTAAAGAACTAGCCAGCGATGACACGTGGCAATGGCTACTGAGGGGAGAGCTCAAGAAGGAAACTGAAGGAATGATAACAGCGGCACAAGATAAGGCCCTAAGAACCAGATATGTCCAAAAAACGATAGATGGAAATAACATATCTCCCATATGTAGGAAGTGCAATACGAAAAATGAAACCATAAACCACATTGCAAGCGAATGTCCGGCACTTGCACAGAACCAGTACAAAAAGAGGCATGATTCAGTAGCAAAAGCCCCCCACTGGAGCCTGTGCAAGAAACACCAGCTACCTTGCAGTAATAAGTGGTATGAACACCAACCTGAAGGAGTGATAGACAACTATCAGGCAAAGATCCTCTGGGACTATGGTATCAGAACAGATAGGGTGATACGTGCAAATAGACCAGACATGACTTTGATTGACAACTAGGCACGATCCCAACATCCCTGAAAAGGAATCTGGAAAAAACTAGAGGCTGAAGTAGCTCCAGGACTCATGCAGAAGAGTGTGATCCTAGAAACGGCGCACATAGTAAGAAAAGTGATGGACTCCTAAGGAGGCAGGATGCAACCCGGAACCCCACACTATAAATACCACCAGTCGAATTGGAGGAACTGTGATAGAGCAAAAAAAAAAAAAAATAAAAAAAATAATAATAATAATAATGAATTTCAAGTCAATGGCGCCTATGGGCTTGTTCCATATGAATCGGATTCATGTAAATAATAATAATAATAATAATAATAATAATAATAATAAAATAATAATAATAATAATAATAATAATAATAATAATAAGGAAATATGGAGATGCTACATCAGAAGCAACCCGACGGAGAGAGGATATAGAAGAAGATTGGTCAACATCTGGAATGAGATGAATAACACCCCCCAAACAGAGCAGAGGCTGGCAGACCAAGTAGGGAACATAAAGAAAAAGAACTGGCTCTCCCCAACAGAGAAGAACTGGAAAGGGAAATGTCACACGACAATGAATTACACGAAGACGAAATGAGAGACGATGCCACAGAAAAAGACAGGGATGATGAGGTATCAAACAACGACACACGAAGAAACGCCGACGAAGTAACAGACAGGACGGAATGGGTAGAAAAGATTAGACAATGGATGAAGCCAGATACAGAGAGAACATAAATCCCCTCCATGAAAGCCTACAACACCAAGAAATTAAGGGAGAAAACAAGTGAGGTCAAATAATGGGCATAATACACACCACCAGTATCACAGAAACAAATAACTTGGCATATGCAGGAGAAAGATTAGTAGCAGAACTGATGGGGATTCAAACACCAACACCACCAGCACAACCAACCCAACAGAAACCAAAACAGCAACCTCCTTGGAAAAGGCGCCTGGAAAAGCAAATCATGGTGATGAGATCTGACTTGAGTAAACTGAAAGAGATGACAGAAAAAAGGCTAAAAAGCAAGAAAACAAGGGAGGAACTCTACGAGAAATACAAAGTACAAGAGTGGGGACTAAACAACACAATAGAAGATGTAAAACAGAGGCTTAAGGCCAAAGCACATAAGATCCAACGGTGCATGAACAGGAATAAGGGATACCAACAGAACAAACTATTCGGAACCAACCAGAAAAGACTATACAGCCAACTAAGAGGGGAAGACAACCACCCAGAAATTCCTGAAGCCGAACCAAGTAAGAGACTCTGGGAAAACATATGGAGCAATCAGGTATCACACAACAAACATGCAACATGGCTCCAGGAAGTCAAGGAAGAAGAAACGGGGAGAATAAAACAAAGATTCACAGAGATCACGACAGACACAGTCAGACACCAACTAAAGAAAATGCAAAACTGGAAAGCCCCAGGTCCTGATAAAGTCCATGGATACTGGCTCAAAAACTTCAAGGCCCTACACCCACGAATAGCAGAACAACTCCAGCATTGTATCTCAAATCACCATGCACCCAAATGGATGACCACAGGAAGAAAATCCTTAGTACAAAAAGACAAGATTAAAGGAAATATAGCCAGTAACTACAGGCCTATCAACTGCCTACCAATAATGTGGAAGTTACTAACAGGTATCATCAGTGAAAGGCTATACAATTATTTAGAGGAGACAAACACCATCCCCCACCAACAGAAAGGCTGCAGAAGGAAGTGTAGGGGCACAAAAGACCAGCTCCTGATAGACAAAATGGTAATGAAGTATGGCATGGATAGACTATAAGAAAGCCTTCGACATGATACCACACACATGGGTAATAGAATGCCTGAAAATATATGGGGCAGAGGAAAACACCATCAGCTTCCTCAAAAATACAATGTGCAACTGGAATACAATACTTACAAGCTCTGGAATAAGACTAGCAGAGGTTAATATCAGGAGAGGGATCTTCCAGGGCGACTCACTGTCCCCACTACTCTTCGTAGTAGCCATGATTCCCATGACAAAAGTACTACAGAAGATGGATGCCAGGTACCAACTCAAGAAAAGAGGCAACAGAATCAACCATCTGATGTTCATGGACGACATCAAGCTGTATGGTAAGAGCATCAAGGAAATAGATACCCTAATCCAGACTGTAAGGATTGTATCTTGGGACATCAGGATGGAGTTTGGAATAGAAAAATGCGCCTTAGTCAACATACAAAAAGGCAAAATAACGAGAACTGAAGGGATACAGCTACCAGATGGGAGCAACATTAAACACATAGATGAGACAGGATACAAATACCTGGGAATAATGGGAGGAGGGGATATGAAACACCAAGAGATGAAGGACACGATCAGGAAAGAATATATGCAGAGACTCAAGGCGATACTCAAGTCAAAACTCAACGCCGGAAATATGATAAAAGCCATAAACACATGGGCAGTGCCAGTAATCAGATACAGCGCAGGAATAGTGGAATGGACGAAGGCAGAACTCCGCAGCATAGATCAGAAAACCAGGAAACATATGACAATACACAAAGCACTATACCCAAGAGCAAATACGGACAGACTATACATAACAGGAAAGGAAGGAGGGAGAGGACTACTAAGTATAGAGGACTGCGTCAACATCGAGAACAGAGCACTGGGGCAATATCTGAAAACCAGTGAAGACGAGTGGCTAAAGAGTGCATGGGAAGAAGGACTAATAAAAGTAGATGAAGACCCACAAATATACAGAGACAGGACAATGACAGACAGAACAGAGGACTGGCACAACAAACCAAAGCACGGACAATACATGGGACAGGCTAAAGAACTAGCCAGCGATGACACATGACAATGGCTACAGAGGGGAGAGCTAAAGAATGAAACTGAAGGAATGATAACAGTGGCACAAGATCAGGCCCCAAGAACCAGATATGTTCAAAGAACGATAGACAGAAATAACATCTCTCCCATATGTGGGAAGTGCAATACGAAAAATGAAACCATAAACCACATTGCAAGCGAATGTCCGGCACTTGCACAGAACCAGTACAAAAAGAGGCATGATTCAGTGGCAAAAGCCCTCCACTGGAGCCTGTGCAAGAAACATCAGCTACCTTACAGTAATAAGTGGTACGAGCACCAACCTGAGGGAGTGATAGAAAACGATCAGGCAAAGATCCTCTGGGACTATGGTATCAGAACGGATAGGGTGATACGTGCAAACAGACCAGACGTGACGTTGATTGACAAAGTCAAGGAGAAAGTATAACTTATTGATGTCGCAATACCATGGGACACCAGAGTTGAAGAGAAAGAGAGGGAAAAAATGGATAAGTATCAAGATCTGAAAATAGAAATAAGAAGGATATGGGAAAGCCAGTGGAAATCGTACCCATAATCATAGGAGCACTAGGCACGATCCCAAAGATCCCTGAAAAGGAATCTAGAAAACTAGATGCTGAAGTAGCTCCAGGACTCATGCAGAAGAGTGTGATCCTAAAAACGGCACACATAGTAAGAAAAGTGATGGACTCCTAAGGAGGCAGGTTGCAACCCGGAACCCCACACTATGAATACCACCCAGTCGAATTGGAGGACTGTGGTAGAGCCAAAAAAAAAAAAAAAATAAATAAAAAAAAAAATAAAAAAAAAAATAATAATAATAAATGCCCCACCATTGTTACAGTTGCAATTATAACAAACCTGAAACTTACCACTGGAAATAAAAGCAACTCACTTCAGTTCGAATTCTCTCTATTGCATTCACCGAAAGTTATCTCGGCCAATATCAGCCTTTCCAATTTGCAGTCAAGGACCCGTCTTTGCCCGGCACACCTGGGAATACACCTCTAACTACAACGGGTGGTGTGTAAAATCACGAAGACATCGATATTTGTCTGCGTTTTCGAAACAAATATACGAGAAGTCGCGACACTGAATCTGTTGTGGAAATTCCACCTTCGTGTTGTGCGTTGAGGCTTAGTTTTCCTCAACACTAAAGACTCATAACGAAGGAATACGAGGCACAGGGGAAAAACACCGAGCAAATTGTGTTACTAAGTTTATTTTTTAAAAACACAAAGTGTTAATAGTGACCGCGGTTAGTTGCATGAAAATTGCCGGGAAAATACATGAGTAGGTTGCACTTGGCCCGTTGCCAATGTTACTTTCTTTTATACAATATCCAACTTAGAATGTTATTCCTTTCGTATTTTGATTTGCCTCTTCATATATGCGTTACTCCGGTGGTTTCAGTGTTGGCTATTTGATTTCAGCTTCTATAAGCATTCATTCTGGTCTAGTAAAAACCGCGCGTTCCCTAATCGAAAAGGGGCCACTTCGTGAATTGCATAAAAAACTGGTTTTCATGGATTCGCAAAACATGTTTTTCTCTCGAAAGCAATTTGTCTGCGCCTGATTTCCATACAGATGGTAGTAAACACAACACATGTATAAGTATACATACATATATACATATATATGTGTGTAAAATTAGAACAAGAGCACGTGTTTCACGTAAATAAATTCCTGGCTCACATCGGGATCGAACCCCGGTCTCTCAAAAGAAAATCCAGGGCACTACCAACTGTTCCACACAAGTCATAAAAGAGCAATTTAAAAAAAAATTCTAAAAATGGTGACGTGTATTTCATAAACAGCAATGCACATCAATATATATGCCACAGAGCATGTATAATAATAATAATAAAAATTATAATAATAATAATAAAGCTGGAATCAAGAATATTGAAGACGATGATGGCTACTCATGCAAACAATTTCCAAAAATGAATATCGTCACAAACTTAATAAACTAAAACAGACATGGAGAATGCAGGTAATAATAAAAACAAATGAGCAAATTTTGATTAATATCAAAGTGATTAATGAAGAACACATTTTAAAAAATTTAAGAAAATCAATGCTGTCGCAACTACATATAAAGATAATAAACATGAAATATGCTACTAACAATCATAACAAATATATGTGACTAATGATTCCGATGATGAAGAGAATGATGGTGGTTGACACACAAACAAATACTCATCAATGAGTAAAAAGGCATGATACAGATGTATAGAATAGCTGTACTCACCAAAAGCTGAGAAGGTCTGGTCTTGTGGATGAGTTGTGTAGAGTAGTACTCAGTTGTTGCGTAAGGTAGCCAGTTGTGGAGAGCGTAAGGTAGCGTAAGGTAGCCAGTTGTGTATTTTAGTCAGTTGCATTGATTCATAGACGGACAAGGGCCCCTTACAAGGAGTGATGTGGGATGGGGGCCCAGGGGAAAGGCTGGTAATGTTGACAAGACTGTGACTCTACAATCTGCATCTGTAGAACGCTAAGCTAACAGAAGAAGGACGAGGACATGGCGTGGTCTGCAGTAAGTCCGAGGCTACACAGAACCATTTGTCATTATTTCCAGGCAATGGAACACTCAAGTACGTGTCTATTATTTGCCTTCCGTTCTTGCGCAAGGTGGAGGACTGCTGTTCCAAGCAGCCTGCCATCAACAAGAGCTTTCGTGAGCCGCTCACAGGTACTGCAGAGCCGCTGGTCTCCTTCTTCACAGGCCGACAACCGATGAGAGAATCATTGTCATATTTGTAAATATAACTGATTTATTGTGACCTAAAACGTTGTTATATTTTAGACGCACCACCTGGCTGGCCGACATCCATTCAATCAAGTGATTTGTCACATAATGGCCTGATGCTGAGGTGAAACTCCAGACGCTGTCAGTCCGTTTAATGTTTACAGAAGCCACCGACCCCAAAACGTTCTGTTTTTATTTATTTATTTTTTGCTTCTTTTTTCTACACCATCTCGGCAACATCGAACACTTCCACAGAATCTACCACTTCGTCTAAAATAATTATGGTGATGCTACTATCCCTAGATTATTAACAAAATCCAACGATAAACTTCCTCAATACCGTAAGCTCAGGCGAATACTGGACATTCCGAGCGCTGATTGGCTCGCGTGTTACAATAACAGAGGCGCTGATTGGTTGGTTCGCCGCTCAGCCTATAAACATTAGTCTTGATGATAAGGTCCATTATAACGGCGCCCCAGGAACGTGGTGAACAGATTGGATGGGCGTCTAATACTTCCTCGAAGACAGGAAATGACTCTTGATACGTCTCCAGGAACAATGGGCGACTTCCCTGGGCATCAGGCGAAATACGCTTTGGTTGAAAAGCAATTCCGGCCACAAGGGAGGCTCCGCATGACGTCATTTTTCGTGCTACATATTTCTTGAATTTTTGAAGCAAGGACAGCGGTTATGACCTGAAATGTTTGAAATGGAGTTTAAGATGTTTCTCAATTGACGATCTCTAATTATTTCATATGTGCAGTGACTTCTGTCATTATTCAATTAAAAAATGGAAATCAGTAGCTCAATTGTGTTCAAATGTCGGATGCTCGTTGGCAATTTGTATATCATAAAACTGAATGTTGTTGCTGTCATATTAACATGAAAAAATATCTTTATATTTAAAGAATTGAGTCAGCAATCAGCTGACAGAAGGAATTTACAATCACATCTATTAAAATGCTCGTCTAAATAATAAAAAAAAGAAAATAAAGGCTTCACTGTCACTCCTCTTCAATTTCCCGTAATCTCAGTTTTCCTAAAGAATTTTTCAATGACCACAGAATGAGATTCTCTACGAGGTAGCCTTCAGCTGTCAATGGCTGGGTTTCCCAGAAGGCTGAACCATAGTATGTAAATTTTTTGCTAACGATTTAAAGCTCATTTTCGTTTACAAGACACTATTAAAATTCCATGGATACGAGTCAGGTCACGCACCGTCAACTCGTCTTAAGAAACTCGACCCGTAATTTATTGCCACTTGCAAATGAACTTATTCATGCAGTTTTCGCAACCAACAAACATCTAAAGGTAAATAGATTACATTCATTTTACAAACTTCCTTAAATACTCAGATTTTCTTTTTTGGTCTAAGGTATTATCAGCTACATCCTACTGTGAAGTGAAGATATTGGTTTTACGTTTTTATAGAAAAAAAAATCTTTTTAGTGATAACAACCGAAATAAGGTGAATAATTTTTGTAATTAACTCTAATAAAAAAAACCTGTTACACATTTATTCTTGGTTGCTTTTCTATACCAATTCCAGAAATATTCTGACCATTTTTAAAAATAAATTCTAATGATCATTCATTTACCTAATGATTTTTTGTACATGCAAATTGTATCAAGAAAAATACAGACACTAAGAAAATTAAACCGCAAAATTAAAAAAATTGAAGTTGATTATTTAAAAATAATTTTCCATTTTTGTCTTATTTATTTCATATTTTTTTTTTTTTTTATTTAAGAGTACATAAACACACTTCGATTAAATGTTAGGAAATCGAAGAATTTGTCACGAAAATATATAAAAAAAAACGGATGATAATAATAGAATAATTTGTCAATGAATGAGAGACATGAGATGGAAGATATCTTACCTAAATGGCCTTATCTTTGTTGTATGTTCTTAGACAGCCTCTTCCGATGACAGGATAACAATGATCTAATCAACGAATATGCCACTACTGTTTTCTAAAAATGCGTTTAATAGAAAACTAATCTAACCAACAGCCTGTTCCGGTGAAAGGATAATACTTATCTAATTAACTAATATTCCACTAGTGTTTTTTAAAAGATAAATTGAAAGGATAACATTAGCGTTTATCAACTATATTTCCACTACTATTTGTTCTAACGATGAATTGTGAGACGAAAGCTACGCATACTTGTAAATTACTTACAATCTAATTTTTCTCTCTGACTATTGGTGTGCATTTTCTTAAGCGAGATTGAACTATGGCTTTCCCTAAGTCCTACCTCTTTTTATTTAGTCGTCCTGCTGAAGGACGTTAGTGATTTTAATGTCATTGTTCCTGAGGTCTCTTCTAGGTCTTTTGAACCAAAGTCCCAGTTTAAGGACTCGAATTCCTTTTTGTCAGACCAGACTGGCTTTCTTTCTTTCCTTCTACTATAACCCGTCAGCTGTAAACCCTTATGGACAGAAGAAACAACAGACTTTAATAAACTCGAGATTGCTCCAAAGGGAATTCAGCCTGGAGGCTAAATTCCCTTTGGTGAGAGAGAGAGAGAGAGGCAAGTTATAGGGAAAGGCTATAAATAAGTAAATACGAGGAAATGGAGAATAAAACCGATACACCTGAAATTCAGGAGATGCCAACAGAGAACAGGAATGAATCTGCTCATCGCTAAGTATCTGGAGGTCAGAAGACTCCAAACTACATTAGGCAAACTATTCCACATAATAAATTAAACCTACAGGGAATGAGAATAAAATTCAGCCAACGCTGAAACTCCACATAGAGGACAAATGATGAGGAAGTAAATAAACAATAAATGTTTGAAGGACTGACCTCCAGGTTAGGGAAAAAGTTAAGATAACCACCAGCTTTTGTCCCATGACGGGTGCCTTGTTAGTCTTTAACGAAAGGACCACAGATTGCCTGGGAATTTGGGAGACTTCCATCAGCAGGGGCTTGTTTTGCCTCAAGTCTTTTTCTGTCGGATTTGATTTCTATTTCGTCCTCAAATTGGTGACTTTATATTTCCTCACATTTTATTGGTATTCATTTTCTCTTTCTTCCAAGAAATGTGATAAATGCCAGTGGTTTTCAAGAGTTAATGAAAGTTTTTTCTGTCTTTATTCTAATACTAAGAATGCATTGTTATTCTTTCATGAAATGTGATAAATACCAGTGGATGATTCTTGACTGGTTTTGAACAGCTTATAAATGATTGTTCTTGTTAATCCTAATCATTAAAATGCAACGTTACCTAGATTCTCATAATGTTTGAAATGCTACCTTTAGTGAAAAGACCTACATAGCTCAAGAATGGAATTTAGGTTTGTTGACAACTTACCGAAACTTATTGGGAATTTCCAAATACCTAGTCTTCATTCCAAACATCCTTTTGGAATACAAATTCGGGACAATATTGGTATCTAGAAACTTAGATTTATTTGTATTGCATCTAAAACGCAAAATGCAAATGTTTCAGTGACATCAATTGAAAAAAAAAATTCATTATTCAGAAGATGAACCCGTTGTAAAGAATAGCTATTGTGATTTTTATTTTCTATGTATTTATTTATTTTTAGAGAAAAAAAAATATGTAGTCTTTTTAATAATTTCATCTTTCAGAAAAGAGAAAAGCACTGCTCTTTTATGTCTCTGTTAAAGTAGCATAAATAGACAGTGTCAATGAATGACTGAGACCTCTTGTTAACTGAGCTTCGTAAATATTCCCGGGTCTCAAGTTTGCTCTCGAGATGAGGACACAGCTTCTTGACTGATTCAGTGCAAATATCGTTGTTTGGTAAGATCCTCGTCGCAATATTGACTCCTTACTTAACACCGTAGAGGTGAATAAAATTAGTCTTTTCCTCGCTGCACTATGTATGTAAGTTTGTTAAGATGAAGAATTGTAGCCAGAGTCTCTCTCTCTCTCTCTCTCTCTCTCTCTCTCTCTCTCTCACGATCGCAGAAAAAGAAAGACTAGGGTTATTACTGCTGTGAGTTAGAATGATTATATAATTTAGTACACAATATCCAGTTTTACGATCTGATATATTTTACGGTAAAGAAACAGCAAAATTGTAGCGGAGTGTGCTTGGACAAAATTACTCTCTTATGACTATCATTATCCAGAAGATGGACCTTATTCATACGGAACAAGACCACCAAGAGGACCAGGTACTTTAATTCAAGCTTCCAAAGAATATGGGTTCATTAGAATTAAGTCAGAGGAAGCAAAGGAAAAGACAAAAAGAAGATATCTCCCTTATTAATTAAAAAATAAAAACTGAACTGAATTGAAATATGGCAAAAGAATGCAGGTAATTTATTAAAATACAAAATGAAATGTATTAGGGCAGTAATGCATCGCATTTTCGCTTAAACTTCTGAAGAAGTTCCAATAGCACGACATCATCTGAAGGGAGGCTGTTCAAAAGTCCAACGGCGTGGCGGGAAACGGCAAAGCGCTTTCGTGGGCGGGAACTTTTCTGTCAGCCTAATCTGAAAGCGTCTCCCTACCTGGCAGGGCGAACACCGTAAAGGCTCCGTGAAATATCCTTTGTCTCTCTCAAAGTTTTAAACCTAAAGCCTTTTCGTTTGTTTCAGTTAAACAGGAAGGAGTTTCATGTTTTTTTTTTTTTTTTTTTTTTTGTTTTTTTTTTTTTTTTTTTTTTTGCGCATGGTCCAAGATGACGCCATCTCTATATCAATTTTCTAAATAGTCGCGAAAATGACTGATGCAATGCGTGGTCACACTGCAAAAGACTTGAAAGGAGACGAAAGCGGAGATATGTGATAAAGTATGAATATATATAAAAGGAAAACATAATGCACAGACTTGACGAAAGATATGTACATGGACCAATGTCCTGATCTCAAAAACATGTCAAGCCCATACCTTTGCCTAGTAACATATCTCTGGGACTGAAAGTCCAATGCATATTCATGGCGATCTTCTTGTCTGAGCGAATGTCAGTATGGAAACCCTCAGGGGAACTGGGAAATAAATGAAAATAAATATCTTATAATAAAACACTGAGAGCATCATACCTGCTGCTCCGTGAGGAAGAGATCGGTGACGCGTATATGACGGTCATTCTGGATACACAAACACACATACACGCACACACACACACACTTTCGTACGGCAGATACCACAGGACTATAAGAGTTGAAACTATATGTACATATATATATATCTATATATATATATATATATATATATATATATATATATATATATATATATATATATATATATATATATATATATATATAAAATAAAAACTTATAGGGGGACCGGCGAAGGGGGGCGAACGCCCGAAAAATAGGCAAAGTTCTCAACAACAAAAGTGCGTATCCGGTCTTCCTCGTTCCGAGCAAGAAGGGCGCTCAATAAGACTAATCGGATACCCATTTGACAGCTGGGCTGCCGCCGGCCTGTTTGATTTAGATTTGGATTAAGAATAATAAGTTCCTAGTTCTATGAGGCCTAATGACGTGTCTTAGAAATAAAAAAGGTGGAATATGAAAAATGGATTTCACGCGGGGGACAAAGAGTGACTGAAAAGAGGTAGGTAGAACCGAAGGTGAATTGGAAGAAATTGCCACAGAAATGTGATAGGTATGTGTAATGAGAGAGAGAGAGAGAGAGAGAGAGAGAGAGAGAGAGAGAGAGATTTAAATATTCATGTTCCCCCAGGCGATCAATTTGACTTCCCTCCTGTAGTACACCCGCGAGAAAATAAGAGAAATAAATAAAATGAAATTCCCCCTGAAAGAAGGAACATTGTCTGTTGGTGTTTTTCCTCCCTCATTTATTACAAGAGTGTGGAAACATGACGACAACAAACAACGTTTTTTTTTCTCGTATTTCTCTCTCTCTCTCTTAGAAACGCTTCGCGTCGTTCTTTTGTTTTGCTCCGTTCGGAAATTTCAAGCATAGTACTGCCCTTTCATGTCTGCAAACTCTCTCACTCTCTCTCTCTCTCTCTCTCTCTCCTCTCCTCCTGAAGGGTCAGCTTTTGCCAAACGGTTCCTCTAAGCGTCTCAGAGTAATGACTTTCGGTGAAGTATTTCAGTGGCTGAAGTTCTCAGTTCTCTTTCGTTTCATATTGACCATCTTGCGTAGTTCGCTGTTGAATGTTACGCAGCAATGTATGTTCATTGATGAAAAATATAAACTGTTCTTTGTTGGAACAACAGAGTAATCTTCTTGCTTGGTTACTGATGAATCTGTGAATTCCTTTTTTTTTCGATCAAGCAAGGAAAACTTAGCCTCTCCAAACTGACTTATGCTTGCCATTCTTACTATAAAATCTACTGTTACGTTTTTTAACCTAAATAGTTTAGGTTGTTATGTAAAAATAATAATTCATAATTTCCGTCTGCATGCCATCTGTCATAGATAGGATTAGATCAAGAAACATGTTCGTGTCTACTAACCTCGTCAGGACCACGAAGGCCATCAGTGACTCCCAGTGGCGGGAAGATATTGCTGAACTGCCGAGTGTCGCAGTTATCTAGAAGAAGGCGTCTAGGGATTCTAGACAATTAAGCCAATTTTTCTGAAGCCGCCAAGTTCCTGGAAACAAATACACTTCATTTTTAAGGTTTACTGATTTCATCCCGAGATAGTTTTTTTATATCAACACATTTTTCTCTCCATTAAAAATGACTTTTATGACGTCGGAAGTTTGAAGCCTTTAACTTTAGCGTCAATCATTTTATAAGCAATAATAACTTCACAGTTTTAGGGGGAATCGTTAGGTCAGACTTTATCTTACGTGAACTAAAAGGCTCTTTTCTTTCACGTTTCATTAAAAGTCATACATTTTCCTGAAGGGGTTATAATAAAATAATAATAATAATAATAATAATAATAATAATAATAATAATAATAATAACAACAGGTTGTATGTGACATATGTAATGGGGAGATCCCCCCCCCCCCCCCCCCCCCCCCCATTATTCATTAGGTAAGCGTGTGACACGAAACGGAAGGCAAACCAACACACAGCATTTCACACAGCCCCTCTCTCTCTCTCTCTCTCTCTCTCTCTCTCTAGCACCGACACCTCTCTCTCTCTAATGAATCTCTCTCTCTAAGGAATCTCTCTCTCTCTCCACCTCTTTCTCTCCATTCTAACAGGTAATGAAAATGAGAGAGTCGCATCATAACATTAACATTTATTAACAATGAATAAATAATGGATAATCAAGTAATCCAGTCTTACAGAATAACTCAAAAAACCCCGAAATAGTAAAATGTCTAGTCACCAAAAAGTCTACACCCCTCTGGGAACTCTTTGTCCCAGTTCTGCCAAAACCGCCAGAATCGTCTGTTTCAAAGATACAGAACACATCCCGGTAAATACACACACAAGCTTAACAATCAATGACTAAATATTGGATATCATCATAAAAATGTCAAACAGACAACAAGCCGCTCTTTGGCTAAAGTAATTCAACACTCACCCAAGCAACCGGAACACTTAGACACTATGTCCCAAAAACTCCCTGGTGAGCGCCACGGCATCTTGCCTTTCACTCAAAGACCCTCTATCAAAATCCCCCCATAGACTTGCGTATGAAACTATTAAAGGGAAGAGGCGCACATGCACATACGAACGCACACTTCGTTAGCGCCTCACGGTTCTAGCTGCATCCAGTTTCACAAAGGCACTTTGAGAAGAGTTCATAAACTGTCGTACATTGACATGTCGAACTAAGCATTTTTATCTCACGCCATCCCTAGAAACTCATTGTTCAGCTACTCTCGGGTCGTTGCTTCTCACTGTTCTCCACATTCCATAGGTCACAGAGAACACATGGACAATATATTATCAATCAAAAACCCTAGGCCTTACATAGCTCGACCACCCCATGCTAGCCCCTGCCTAGCAAAATAGCTTATAATACAAAACACACTGGCCGGCTTAAAATAAAATATACGAAATAACTGCACGTCTCTGGCATTATAAAATAAAGTCTGTTACTCTTATATCTCCCAATAACACTAGAATTTTTCTCTCATTTTTTCTGCATTTCTTGAATATCCCTCTTTGCTTGTCTGCAAGTAGCTGCTCCTGTAGCAGACTGTAGGAAGACGGAACACCTCCCTCATTGTAGAAGACTTCTCACGGCTTCTGCAGATCCCCAAAAGACACGCTGTAGAATTCTCTTGATCACCCACGTGGAAACTCTTGTAATCACCCTGGGGTAAAATAACAGCAACACTCTCTGCACGGCTGGTGGACGTCTTGCTGGCGTTAGGAAATGACTTTTGGTGTGTGTTAATATGTCAGTCAAGTCACTGGTCAATCTAAGAAAATTAACCCAGACATACTACTTCTATAAAAAAATGATCTCAAAAAGTCAGAAATACTAACTGAACGTCTCCCAATTAACTCCCTTTAATATGACTACCAAATCATAAGTCATTATCACAACTCTCAAAGAAAAAAAACATCAAGTTCTCCAAATCAATTCTCCAAACTCACACATCAGCACACACACAACTCAGAAATCACAGCAACTCCACGGACTTCTGCACTCACATTTCAAACTCGAATGTTCTCACAAGTAAAAAAAATAGGAAAAATCGTAACGAGCTCAAGGAGAAAAAAAAGAATCACGTAACACACCCAGACCCAAAAATGTTCTCTCAAGCTCTGATATCTGAACAACCCACAAAATCAGCAAAAATCTCCAATGTTTAACAGCAAAAACCCCTTTACTGCTCAATAATTAATCACAATGAGACTTAATGTCAAACTCCCGTTTATGTAAATAGCAACTCCAAAAAAAATTACATCTCCCGGTAAAAAGGAATGCTATTTAAAACTCAATCCCCAAATTATATCTCTCGTAGGAAAAGGAAGAGAAACAATAAAAAGATAAGATAATCACAAGTAGGTTTCCCCAATCACAAAATACATAATACATGTATAATATACATAACTCCCCACGTTTTTCCAAGAAATGCTCCATGTAAAGTTATGGAATTTGCCAGAAAGCAAACTCTTACCCATGCGCTTTCATGAAATGCTATTGTCAATATTTCCAGATATTGCTAAAATTCTGATCTATCACCATCAGAGGAAAAGAAACAGCACACGGCTCATCACATCGCTTGTCAGCAGAAAAATCGCCTGCGGACGCATATTCTACAGCAGCATAAAAATTGTCCAGTAAGACACACAAGTTTGGAAACTCATGATTCTCTAGAAAAAAGGTCTAACAGACACATTTCACAGAATTAACTCCAGGATCTGACTAATGTGTTCAAAGATTTGTCTCAAAGACTTATTCTCTC